>NW_020251852.1:0-1566 GCF_003255815.1 Theropithecus gelada | reverse complement strand
TCTTGAGGGGAAAGTTGTAACTCTGTAATATGATTTTACAGAACACAAAGAAATTTCTCAGAAAGCTTCTTTCTGTTTGTTATCAGAGGATATTTCCTTTGGCCCTATAGTCTTCAAAGGGTTCCGAAATATCTGTTCTCAGATTCCACAGAAATAAGGCTAGCAAAGAGATCCACGAAACACAGATGTAACTCTGTGAGATGAATTAACAGAACACTAAGCAGTTTCTCAGAAAGCTTCTTTCCAGATTTCATCAGAGGATATTTCCTTTTTCACAATGGCCCTCGATGGGCTTCCAAATATCACTTTGCCAATTCCTCAAGAACTGTCTTAGCGAAAGGCTTTTGGAGGGGAAAGCTGTAACTCTGTGAGATGATTTCTCAGAACACAAAGAAGTTTCTCAGAAAGCTTCTTTCACTTTGTTATCGGAGGATATTTCCTTTGGCCCTATAGTCTTCAAAGGGATCCGAAATATCTGTTCTCAGATTCCACAGAAATAACGCTTGCAAAGAGATCCACGAAACAGAGATGTAACACTGTGAGATGAATTAACAGAACAGTAAGCAGTTTCTCAGAAAGCTTCTTTCCAGATTTCATTTGAGGATATTTCCTTTTTCACCATAGCCCTCTATGGGCTTCCAAGTATCACTTTGCCAATTCCACAAGAACTGTCTTAGCGAAAGGCTTCTTGATTGGAAAGATGTAACTCTGGGGGATCATTTCACAGAACACAAAGAAGTTTCTCAGAAAGGTTCTTTCTCTTGTTATCGGAGGATACTTCCTTTGGCCCTATAGTCTTCAAAGGGATCCGAAATATGTGTTCTCAGATTCTACAGAAATAAGGCTAGCAAAGAGATCCACGAAACAGAGATGTAACTCTGTGAGATGAATTAACAGAACACTAAGCAGTTTTTCAGAAAGTTTCTTTCCAGATTTCATCTGAGGATATTTCCTTTTCCAACATACACTCTAGGGGCTTCCAAATATCACTTTGCCAATTCCACAACACTGTCTTAGCAAAAGGCTTCTTTAGGGGAAAGCTGTAACATTGTGAGATGATTTCACAGAACACAAAGAAGTTTCTCAGAACGCTTCTTTCTCTTTGTTATCGTAGGATATTTCCTTTGGCCCTATAGTCTTCAAAGGGATCCGAAATATCTGTTCTCAGATTCCACAGAAATAAGGCCAGAAAAGAGATCCACGAAATACAGATGTAACTCTGTGAGTGGAAGTCACACATGACAAAGCAGTTTCTCAGAAAGCTTCTTTCCACTTTTTCTCGGAGGATATTTTCTTTTTCACCACAGCCCTCTATGGGACTCCAAATATCACTTTCCAAATTCCAAAAGAACAGTCTTAGCAAGCGGCTTCTTGAGGGTAAACCTGTAACTCTGTGAGATGAATTCACAGAACACTAAGCAGTTTCTCAGAAAGCTTCTTTCCAGTTTTTCTCAGAGGGTATTTTCTTTTTCACCACAGCCCTCTATGGGCTTCCAAGTATCACTTTGTGAATTACACAAGAACAGTGTTAGGGAGTGGCTTCTTGACGGGAAAGCTGTAAGTCTG
>NW_020251851.1:0-1568 GCF_003255815.1 Theropithecus gelada | reverse complement strand
GTGGTTCTCTTTGTTATCGGAGGATATTTCCTTTGGCCCTATAGTCTTCATAGGGATTCGAAATGTCTGTTCTCAGATTCCACAGAAATAACGCTACCAAAGAGATCCACGAAATACAGATGTAACTGTGTGAGATGAATTAACAGAACACTAAGCAGTTTCTCAGAAAGCTTCTTTCCAGATTTCATCTTAGGATATTCCTTTTTCCACCATAGCCCTCTATGGGCTTCCAGATATCACTTTGCGAATACCACAAGAACTCTCTTAGCGAAAGGCTTCTTGAATTGAAAGCTGTAACTCTATGAGATGATTTCACAGAACACGAAGAAGTTTCTCAGAAAGCTTCCTTCTCTTAGTTATCGGAGGATATTTCCTTTGGCCCTATAGCCTTCATAGGGATTCGAAACATCTGTTCTCAGATTCCACAGAAAGAAGGCTAGCAAAGAGTTCCACGAAATACAGATGTAACTCTGTGAGATGAATTAACAGAACACAAAGCAGATTCTCAGAAAGCTTCTCTCCAGATTTCATCGGAGGATATTTCCTTTTTCACCATAGCCCTCTATGGGTTTCCAAATATCACTTTGCCAATTCCACAAGAACTGTCTTAGCGAAAGGCTTTGGGAGGGGAAAGCTGTAACTCTGTGAGATGATTTTAGAGAACACAAAGAAGTTGTGCAAAAAACTTCTTTCTCTTTGTTATCGGAGGATATTTCCTTTGGCCCTATAGTCTTCATATGGATTCGAAATATCTGTTCTCAGATTCCACAGAAATAAGGCCAGCAAAGAGATCCAGGAAATACAGATGTNGAAATATCTGTTCTCAGATTCCACAGAAATAAGGCCAGCAAAGAGATCCAGGAAATACAGATGTAACTCTGTGAGATGAATTAACAGAACACTAAGCAGTTTCTCAGAAAGCTTCTTTCAAGGTTTCATCGGAGGATATTTCCTTTTCACCATAGCCCTCTAGGGGCTTCCAAATATCACTTTGCCAATTCCACAAGAACTGTCTTAGCGAAAGTCTTCTTGAGGGGAAAGCTGTAACTCTGTGAGATGATTTCACAGAACCCGAAGAAGTTTCTCAGAAAGCTTCTTTCTCTTTGTTATCGGAGGATATTTCCTTTGTCCCTATAGTCTCCATAGGGATTCGAAATGTCTGTTATCAGATTCCACAGAAATAACGCTAGCAAAGAGATCCACGAAATACAGATGTAACAGTTTGAGATGAATTAACAGAACACTAAGCAGTTTCTCAGAAAGCTTCTTTCCAGGTTTCATCGGAACATATTTCCTTTGTCACCATAGCCCTCTATGGGCTTCCAAATATCACTTTGCCAATTCCACAAGAACTCTCTTAGCGAAAGGCTTCTTGAGGGGAAAGCTGTAACTCTGTGAGATGATTTCACAGAACACAAAGAACTTTCTCAGGAAGCTTCTTTCTCTTTGTTATCGGAGGATATTTCCTTTGGCCCTATAGTCTTCATAGGGATCAGAAATATCTGTTCTCAGATTCCACAGAAAAAAGGCTAGCAAAGAGATCCACGAAATACAGATGTAACTCTGTA
>NW_020251850.1:648-1567 GCF_003255815.1 Theropithecus gelada | reverse complement strand
AAAGGAAATATCCTCAGATGAAATCTGGAAAGAAGCTTTCTGAAAAACTGCTGAGTGTTCTGTTAATTCATCTCACAGAGTTACATCTGTATTTGGTGGATCTCTTTGCTAGCCTTATTTTTGTGGAATCTGAGAACAGATATTTCGGATCCCTTTGAAGACTATAGGGCCAAAGGAAATATCCTCCGAAAACAAATAGAAAGAAGCTGTCTGAGAAACTTCTTTGTGTTCTGTGAAATCGTCTCAGAGAGGTACAGCTTTCCCCTCAAGAAGACTTTCGCTAAGACAGTTCTTGTGGAATTGGCAAAGTGATATTTGGAAGCCCATAGTGGGCGATGGTGAAAAAGGAAATATCCTTAGATGAAATCTGGAAATAAGCTTTCTGAAAAACTGCTGAGGGTTCTGTTAATTCATCTCACAGAGTTACATCTGTATTTCGGGGATCTCTTTGCTAGCCTTATTTCTGTGGAATCTGAGAACAGATATTTCCGATCCCTTTGAAGACTATAGGGCTAAAGAAAATATCCTCCGATAACAAAGAGAAAGAAGCTTTCTGAGAATCTTCTTAGTGTTCTCTGAAATCATCTGACAGAGTTACACCTTTCCCCTCAAGAAGCCTTTGGCTAAGACAGTTCTTGTGGAATTGGCAAACTGATATTTGGAATCCCATTGAGGGCTACGGTGAAAAAGGAAATATCCTCAGATGAAATCTGGCAAGAAGCTCTCTGAGAAACTGCTGAGAGTTGTGTTAATGCACCTCACAGTATTACATCTGTATTTCGTGGATCTCTTTGCTAGCCTTCTTTCTGTGGAATCTTCAAAGGGATCCGAAATATCTGTTCTCAGATTCCACAGAAAGAAGGCTAGCAAAGAGATCCACGAAATACAGATGTAATACTGTGAGGTGCATTAACACAAC
>NW_020251850.1:0-595 GCF_003255815.1 Theropithecus gelada | reverse complement strand
TTTCATCTGAGGATATTTCCTTTTTCACCATAGCCCTCTATGGGTTCCAAATATCAATTTGCCAATTCAGCAAGAACTGTCTTAGCGAAAGGCTTTTTGAGGGGAAAGCTGTAACTCTGTGAGATGATTTCACAGAACACAAAGAAGTTTCTCCGAAAGCTTCATTACTTTTGTTATCAGAGGATATTTCCTATGGCCCTATAGCGTTTAAAGGGATCCGAAATATCTGTTCTCATATTGCACAGAAATAAGGCTAGCAAAGAGATCCACGAAATACAGAGGTAACTCTGTGAGTAGAAGTCACACATCACAGAGCAGTTTCTCAGAAAGCTTCTTTCCAGATTTCATCTGAGGATATTTCCTTTTTCACCATAGCCCTCTAGGGGCTTCCAATTATACAAGAACTGTCTTAGCGAATGGCTTCTTGAGGGGAATGTTCTAACTCTGTGAGCTGATTTCACAGAACACAAAGAAGTTTCTCAGAAAGCTTCTTTCTCTTTGTTATCAGAGGATATTTCCTTTGGCCCTATCGTCTTCAAAGGGATCCCAAATATCTGTTCTCAGAATCCACAGAAAGAAGGCTAGCAAAGAGATC
>NW_020251849.1:0-1567 GCF_003255815.1 Theropithecus gelada | reverse complement strand
GAGCAGTTTCTCAGAAAGCTTCTTTCCACATTTCATCTGAGGATATTCCCTTTTTCACCATAGCCCTCTATGGGTTTCCAAATATCACTTTGCCAATTCCACAAGTATTGTCTTAGCGAAGGGCTTCTTGAGGGGAAAGCTCTAACTCTGTCTGATGATTACACAGAACACAAAGAAGTTTCTCAGAAAGCTTCTTTCTCTTTGTTATCGGAGGATATTTCCTTTGGTCCTACAGTCTTCATAGAAAGGGATCCGAAATATCTGGTCTCAGATTCCACAGAAATAAGGCTAGGAAATTGATCCACGAAATACAGATGTAACTCTATGAGATGAATTTACAGATCACTAAGCAGTTTCTCAGAAAGCTTCTTTCTGGATTTCATATGAGGATATTTCCTTTTTCGCCATACAACTCTATTGAGTGCCGAATATCACATTGGCCAATTCCACAAGAACTGTCTTAGAGAAAGGCTTCTTGAGGGGAAAGCTGTAACTCTGTGATATTATTTCACAGAACACAAAGAAGTTTCTCAGAAAGCTTCTTTCTCTTTGTTATCGGAGGATATTTCCTTTGGCCCTATAGTCTTCCAAGGGATCCGAAATATCTGTTCTCAGATTCCACAGAAATGAGGCTAGCAAAGAGATCCACGAAATTACAGATGTAACTCTGTGAGATAAATTAAGAGAACACTAAGCAGTTTCCCAGAAAGCTTCTTTCCAGATTTCATCGGAGGATATTTCCTTTTTCCCCATAGCCCTCTATGGGCTTCGAAATATCACTTTGTCAATTCCACAAGAACTGTCTTCGCGAAAGTCTTCTTGTGTGGAAAGGTGTAACTCTGTGAGATTATTTAACAGAAGACAAAGAAGTTTCTCAGAAAGCTTCTTTCTCTTTGTTATCGGAGGATATTTCCTTTGGCCCTATAGTCTTAATAGGGATCCGAAATATCTGGTATCAGATTCCACAGAAATAAGCCTGGCAAAGTGATAGACGAAATACAGATGTAACACTGTGAGATGAATTAACAGAACACTAAGCAGTTTCTCTGAAAACTTCTTTCCAGGTTTCATCTGAGGATATTTTCTTTTTCACCATAGACCTCTATGGGCTTCCAAATATCACTTTGCCAATTCCACAAGAACTGTCGTCGCGAAAGGCTTCTTAAGGGGAAAGCTGTAACTCTGTGAGATGATTTCACAGCACACAAGGAAGTTTCTCAGAAAGCTTCTTTCTCTTTGTTATCGGAGGATATTTCCTTTGGCCCCATAGTCTTCAAAGGGATCCGAAATATCTGTTCTCAGATCCCACAGAAATAAGGCTGGCAAAGATATCCACGAAATACAGATGTAACTCTGTGAGTAGAAGTCACACATCACAGAGCAGTTTCTCAGAAAGCTTCTTTCCACATTTCATCTGAGGATATTTCCTTTTTCACCATAGCCCTCTATGGGCTTCCAAATATCACTTTGCCAATTCCACAAGAATTGTCTTAGAGAAGGGCTTCTTGAGGGGAAAGCTGTAACTCTGTCAGATGATTACACAGAACACAAAGAAGTTTCTCAGAAA
>NW_020251848.1:0-1567 GCF_003255815.1 Theropithecus gelada | reverse complement strand
TAAGGCTAGCAAAGAGATCCACGAAATACAGATGGAACTCGGTGAGATGAATTAACAGAACACTCAGCAGTTTGTGAGAAAGGTTCTTTACAGATTTCATCTGAGGATATTTCCTTTTTCACCATAGCCCTCGATGGGCTTCCAAATATCACTTTGCCAATTCCACAAGAACTGTCTTAGCGAAAGGCCTCTTGAGGGGAAACCTGTAACTCTGTGAGATGATTTCACAGAACACTAAGAAGTTTCTCAGAAAGCTTCTGCCTCTTTGTTATCGGAGGATATTTCCCTTGGCCCTCTAGTCTTCAAAGGGATCCGAAATATCTGTTCTCAGATTCCAAAGAAATAAAGTTGCAAAGAGATCCACGAAATAGAGATGTAACTCTGTGAGATGAATTAAAAGAACATTCAGCAGTTTCTCAGAAAGCTTCTTTCCAGATTTCATCTGAGGATATTTCCTTTTTCACAATAGCCATCTATGGACTTCCAAATATCACTTTGCCAATTCCACAAGAACTGTCTTAGCGAAAGGCCTCTTGAGGGGAAAGCTGTAACTCTGTGAGATGATTTCACAGAACACAAAGAAGTTTCTCAGAAACCTTCTTTCTCTTTGTTATCGGAGGATATTTCCATTGGCCCTCTAGTCTTCAAAGGGATCCGAAATATCTGTTCACAGATTCCACAGAAATAAAGTTGCAAAGAGATCCACGAAATACAGATGTAACTCTGTGAGATGAATTAACAGAACACTCAGCAGTTTCTCACAAAGCTTCTTTCCAGATTTCATCTGAGGATATTTCCTTTTTAACCATTGCCCTGTATGGGCTTCCAAGTATCACTTTGCCAATTCCACAATAACTGTCTTAGCGAAAGGCTTCTGGAGGGGAAAGCTGTAATTCTGTGAGATGATTTCCCAGAACACAAAGAAGTTTCTCGGAAAGCTTCTTTCTCTTTGTTATCGGAGGATATTTCCTTTGGCCCTAGAGTCTTAAAAGGGATCCGAAATCTCTGTTCTCAGATTCCACAGAAATAAGGCTAGCAAAGAGATCCACGAAATACGCATGTAACTCTGTGAGATGAATTAAGAGAACACTAAGCAGTTTGTCAGAAAGCTTCTTTCCAGATTTCATCTTAGGATATTTCCTTTTTCACCATTGCCCTCTATGGGATTCCAACTATCACTTTGCCAATTCCACAAGAACTGTCTTAGCTAAAGGCTTCTTCAGGGAAAAGCAGTAACTCTGTGAGTTGATTTCAGAGAACACAAAGAATTTTCTCAGAAAGCTTCTTTCTCTTTGTCATCGGAGGATATTTCCTTTGGCCCTATAGTCTTCAAAGGGATCCGAAATATCTTTTCTCAGATTCCACAGAAATAAGGCTAGCAAAGAGATACACTAAATACAGATGTAACTCTGTGAGTGGAATTCACACATCAGAAAGCAGTTTCTCAGAAAGCTTCTTTCCAGTTTTTCTCTGAGGATATTTCCTTTTTCAACATAGCCCTCTATGGCCTTCCAAATGTAACTTTGCCAATTTCACAAGAACTGTCTTAGCGAAAGGCTTCTTGAGG
>NW_020251847.1:0-1568 GCF_003255815.1 Theropithecus gelada | reverse complement strand
CTTTCATAAGTTGTCGTAGCTGACTCTGTAGGTCAGAGATGAGGGTAGAGGATGCTTCACTAGAATTGGGCTCCCTATTTTTAACGAGAATAATTAATAAGATCCTACATGAGAAAGGCCAGGATGTAGAACTTAAAAATCAGCAGCTAAAACTAGGTGTAATTGCTATAAAAATTCACAAGGACAAAGCAGCAGTCAGAATATTAACCCGCAGGGATGTGTGGTGATTGTTAATTAGTCACACCTAAGGATGGAAGGTTTATTTTTAACTTATTTACATATACAAGAAAAAAATTCTAGGTCTGATAGCAGTTGCAGCTCACTAATGTAGAGAATTGTGATCTCTTACAAGATGCCCAGACCTAAGCTATTTTATGAATCTAGAGTCCTTTGATAGAGAAAGAGACCCTTCAATGTGACCAGTGCAGTATACTTTAAGTAATAGCTCACGCCTTCACCAGAGATGCTCGTGGCCATTTCCCATGATGTTTTTTCAATACGTAAATGGAAACACACAAATCTGGACATAATTAAGTACTGGAATAACTGATGCTAATCCCTAGGTCTAAAATCTTTAACATGTTGTACAAGTCAAAGAGGGGACATATGGTGGTCCAGTGATAGATGAACTGCTGACTCCAGCCTGTGTCACAATGAGTCCAGGAAAAGCTCAAACTTATCCTACCATAATTTACCTGGTTCAAGAATTAAGGTATAATAAGTAAATAGAACAGTGGTTTTCCAACCTTAGCTCACACTGGAATCACCTGGAGGACTAGTTAAAACACGGGTTTTTAAGCACCACCCCCGAAATCTCTGCTTTGGTAGCTCTGGGCTGGAGGCCACAAATTCACATGACTACATTTCCAAGTGATACTACTTCAAGAACCTTTAGCCCTTTCTCTATGGTTCAGGTCACCCATTGGTGTTCTTCTAGATAAGTCCTTCCCAAATATGATCCTCTTACCCATGGCATGGGAGGTATTCATTCATTTCTACTTTGTCTGATTGGTGCAAAAGCCCGATGTCTTCTGGTACACATCAACACAAACAATCAGAGAGTGATGTTAATTAAGCATCTTTTTAGATGTGGTGTTTTTTAGAGAGAAAAGCAACACAGCCCTTGGCACCTAGTATACAGATAATGACTTGACAATTTTTTTTCCTTATTGCTGCCAGCAAAGTTGGTTAAAAGCAATTTGTCTTTCTATATTACGAAAAACAATATACCATTATGCCCTTGTCACTCATCAGCCCTCCCGTTCTCTGTCCACAATATATTCTAAAGGGCGCTTAATTTTCTTGATGGCCTACAAAGTATTTTGCTAGTTCATTTTATTGACATTTTCTTCATTGTACCTAATGAGTAAGAAGAAATACATGTATACCTGAGAGAGGTTGATAAATACCCATGAAACTCAGAGGCCTGCTACATTGGTGAAATTTCTGGACCCTCTGGTCTGTGGTATGTTGGGATCTCTTTTATAAAGTAAAAATCAACCACTGTATTTACCACTGCCAATTAATAAAAAAAGAAATTCAAGGTGTTGATGCTCTAGATTTGGGGG
>NW_020251846.1:0-1568 GCF_003255815.1 Theropithecus gelada | reverse complement strand
AAAGAAGCTTTCTGAGAAACTGCTTAGTGTTCTCTTAATTCATCTCAAAGAGTTACATCTGTATTTCTTGGATCTCTTTGCTCGCCTTATTTCTGTGGAATCTGAGAACAGATATTTTGGATCCCTTTGAACACTACAGGGCAAAAGGAAATATCCTCCGATAACAAAGAGAAAGAAGCTTTCTGAGAAACTTCTTTGTGTTCTGTGAAATCAGCTCACAGAGTTAGAGCATTCCCCTCAAGAAGCCTTTCGCTAAGACAGTTCTTGTGGAATTGGCAAAGTGATATTTGGAAGCCCATAGAGGGCTATGGTGAAAAAGGAAATATCCTCAGATGAAATCTGGAAAGAAGCTTTCTGAGAATCTGCTTAGTGTTCTCTTAATTCATCTCACAGAGTTACATCTGTATTTCGTCTATCTCTTTGCTAGCCTTATTTTTGTGGAATCTGAGAACAGATATTTCGGATCCCTTTGAAGACTGTAGGGCCAAAGGAAATATCCTCCGATAACAAAGAGAATGAAGCTTTCTGAGAAACTTCTTTGTGTTCTGTGAAATCATATCACAGATTTACAGCTTTCCCCTCAAGAAGCCTTGCGCTAAGACAGTTCTTGTGGAATTGGCAAATTGATATTTGGAAGCCCATAGAGAGCTATGGTGAAAAAGGAAATATCCTCAGATGAAATCTGGAAGGAAGCTTTCAGAGAAACTGCTCTGTGATGTGTGACTTCTACTCACAGATTTACATCTGTATTTCGTGGATCTCTTTGCTAGCCTTATTTCTGTGGAATCTGAGAACAGATATTTCGGATCCCTTTGAAGTCTCTAGGGCCAAAGGAAATATCCTCCGATAACAAAGAGAAAGAAGCTTTCTGAGAAACTTCTTTGTGTTCTGTGAAATCAGCTCACAGAGTTAGAGCATTCCCCTCAAGAAGCCTTTCGCTAAGACAGTTCTTGCTGAATTGGCAAATTGATATTTGGAAGCCCATAGAGGGCTATGGTGAAAAAGGAAATATCCTCAGATGAAATCTGGAAAGAACGTTTCTGAGAAACTGCTCTGTGATGTGTGACTTCTACTCACAGAGTTACATCTGTATTTCGTGGATCTCTTTGATAGCCTTCTTTGTGTGGAATCTGAGAACAGATATTTCGGATCCCTTTGAACGCTATAGGGCCAAAGGAAATATCCTCCGATAACAAAGAGAAAGAAGCTTTCTGAGAAACTTCTTTGTGTTCTGTGAAATCATCTCACAGAGTTACAGCTTTCCCCTGAAGAAGCCTTTCGCTAAGAAAGTTCTTGTGGAATTGGCAAAGTGATATTTGGAAGCCCATAGAGGGCTATGATGAAAAAGGAAATATCCTCAGATGAAATCTGGAAAGAAGCTTTCTGAGAAACTGCTTAGTGTTCTGTTAATTCATCTCACAGAGTTACATCTGTATTTCGTGGATCTCTTTGCTAGCCTTCCTTTTGTGGAATCTGACAACAGATATTTTGGATCCCTTTGAAGACTATAGGGCCAAAGGAAATATCCTCCGATAACAAAGAGAAAGAAGCTTTCTGAGAAACTTCTT
>NW_020251845.1:0-1568 GCF_003255815.1 Theropithecus gelada | reverse complement strand
CTTCAAAGGGATCCGAAATATCTGTTCTCAGATTCCACAGAAAGAAGACAAGCAAAGAGATCCACGAAATACAGATGTAACTCTGTGAGATGAATTAACAGAACACTAAGCAATTTCTCATAAAGCTTCTTTCCAGATTTCATCTGAGGATATTTCCTTTCCACCATAGCGCTCTACGGGCTTCCAAATATCACTTTCCCAATTCCACAAGAACTGTCTTAGCGAAAGGCTTCTTGAAGGGAAACCTGTAACTCTGTGAGATGATTTCAGAGAACACAAAGAAGTTTCTCAGAAAGCTTCTTTCTCTTTGTTATCGAAGGATATGTCCTTTGGCCCTATAGTTTTCAAAGGGATCCGAAATATCTGTTCTCAGAATCCACAGAAATAAGGCTAGCAAAGAGATCCACGAAATACAAAAGTAAATCTGTGAAGTGAATTAACAGAACACAAAGCAGTTTCTCAGAAAGCTTCTTATCAGATTTCATCTGAAGATATTTCTTTTTTTACCATAGCCCTCGATGGGCTTCCCAATATCACTTTGCCAAAACCACAAGAACTGTCTTAGTGAAAGGCTTCTTGAGGGGAAAGCTGTAACTCTGTGGGATGATTTCACAGAACACAGAGATGTTTCTCAGAAAGCTTCTTTTTCTTTGTTATCGAAGGATATTTCCTTTGGCCCTATAGTCTTCAAAGGGATCCGAAATATCCGTTCTCAGATTCCACAGAAATAAGGCTAGCAAGAAGATCCACGAAATACAGATGTAACTCTGTGAGTGGAAGTCGCACATCAGACAGCAGTTTCTCAGAAAGCTTCTTTTCAGATTTCATCTGAGGATATTTCCTTTTTCTCCATCGCCCTCTATGGGCTTCCAAATATCACTTTGCCAATGCCATAAGAACAGTCTTAGCGAAAGGCTTCTTGAGGGGAAAGCTGTAACTCTGTGACATGATTTCACAGAACACAAAGAAGTTTCTCAGAAAGCTTCTTTCTCTTTGGTATCGGAGCATAATTCCTTTGACCCTATAGTCTTCAAAGGGATCGGAAATATCTGTTCTCAGATTCCACAGAAGGAAGGCTAGCAAAGAGATCCACGAAATACAGATGTAACGCTGTGAGTGGAAGTCACACATCACAGAGCAGTTTCTCAGAAAACTTCTTAAAAGATTTCTTCCGAGGATATTTCCTTTTCACCGTAGCCCTCTAAGGGCTTCCAAATATCACTTTGCCAATTGCAGAAGAACTGTCTTAGCGAAACGCTTCTTCAGGGCAAAGCTGGAACTCTGTGAGATGATTTCACAGAACACAATGAAGTTTCTCCGAAACCTTCTTTCTCTTTGTTATCGGAGGATATTTCCTTTGGCCCTGTAGTCTTGAAAGGGATCCGCAATATCTGTTCTCAGATTCCACAGAAATAGGGCTAGCAAAGAGATCCACGAAATACAGATGTAACTCTGTGAGATGAATTCACAGAACACTGAGCAGTTTCACAGAAAGCTTCTTTCCAGATATCATCTGAGGATATTTCCTTTTTCGCCATAGACTTCTAGGTGCTTCCAAATATCACGTT
>NW_020251844.1:0-1568 GCF_003255815.1 Theropithecus gelada | reverse complement strand
CGCTTGAACCCGGGAGGTGGAGGTTGTGGTGAGCCAAGATCATGCCACTGCACTCCAGCCTGGGTAACACAGGGAGACTCCATCTCCAAAAAAAAACAAAAAATGAGGGTCATCTCACAAATGATCTAATAAATAATGCTTTGTCTTTAAAAATTCACATTATTAACTTTTCTACTTTTAGATATCGTAACTGCTGTGACTTGAAGGACTTATCTAAACAAAGCCTTAAAAAACCAGGGTGGGCAATGGGTGAATGGGTTGGGGGAACCCACACAAAATCCCCAAGACACCTGGGAGCCCATGTCCCCAAGAGTGGGACTGCAGGCAGCTGTAGCAGACTGGATGGGAGAGGACAGCAGGCAGGAGAACTCAGGGTCTGGAGGCCATGGTTCTAAGGCCAGAGGAAATCATCAGCAAACTTAAATCCAGAGCTTGACAGGATGAAATTTGTGATTGTAAATGAATATTTGCCATTACCAAGTGAGATCGCCAGTGGTGGTCGGATGGTTAGGTGCTTCTCCAGGTGGGCCACAGTGAGGAGAGTGCAGCATCAGGCCAGGGTGTTCCTATTAGGAACGCAGGATCTGCACCTGTTTAGGAGGAAACGCTGGGCAGACCCAGCTTGGAGTCATCTCTGCTCTTTACATCTACCAAGGCTGTGAAAACTGAGAGTCGCCCAGATGCAGTGGTTCACACCTGTAATCCCAGCACTCTGGGATGCTGAGGCGAGTGGATCACCTGAGGTCAGGAGTTAAAGACCAGCCTGGCCAACATGGTGAAATCCCATCTTTACTAAAAATACAAAAAATTAGCTGAGCATGGTGGTAGGTGCCTGTAATTACAGCTACTCCAGAAGCTGAGGCAGGAGAATCTCTTGGAACAAGGGAGGCAGAGGTTGCAATGAGCCAAGATGGCACCACTGCATTCCAGCCTGGATGACAGAGTGAGTCTCTGTCTTAAAAAAAAAAACAAACAAAAAAAAAACAAAAAAAACAAAAAAAAACAGCCGGGCGCGGTGGCTCAAGCCTGTAATCCCAGCACTTTGGGAGGCCGAGACGGATCACGAGGTCAGGAGATCGAGACCATCCTGGCTAACACGGTGAAACCCCTTCTCTACTAAAAAAATACAAAAAACTAGCCGGGCGAGGTGGCAGATGCCTGTAATCCCAGCTACTCGGCAGGCTGAGGCTGAGGCAGGAGAATGGCGTGAACCCGGGAGGTGGAGCTTGCAGTGAGCTGAGATCCAGTCACTGCACCCCAGCCTGGGCAACAGAGAGAGACTCCGTCTAAAAAACAAAAACAAACACAAAAACAACAAAACAAAACAAAACAAAAAAACCACCAAAAAAAAAACAACCAGAAAACTGAGTCTCATGAACAGTTCCCGAAAAAGAAATTGGGCCCACATGAAAACACATTTTTCTCCCAGCTGGGGCAGGCAATGAAGTGAAATAGGTCTGCGAACTGGACTTTCACATAGAAACCGTATATTTCCTAATTTGGGGGTTATGTGGGGATCACCTGGAGGACTGTTCCTGCTTTTGGTGAAACACAGGGAGGTATTCTTT
>NW_020251843.1:0-1568 GCF_003255815.1 Theropithecus gelada | reverse complement strand
GAAGCTTTCTGAGAAACTTCTTTGTGTTCTGTGAAATCTTCTCACAGAGTTACAGCTTTCCCCTCAAGACGCCTTTCGCTAAGACAGTTCTTGTGGAATTTACAAAGTGATATTTGGAAGCCCATAGAGGGCTATGGTGAAAAAGGAAATATTCTCAGATGAAATCTGGAAAGAAACTTTCTGAGAAACTGCTTAGTGTTCTATTAATTCATCTCACAGAGGTACATCTGTATTTCGTCGATCCCTTTGCTAGCCTTATTTCTGTGGAATCTGAGAACACATATTTCGGATCCCTTTGAAGACTATAGGGCTAAAGGAAATATCCTCCAATCACAAAGAGAAAGAAGCTTTTTGAGAAACTTCTTTGTGTTCTGTGAAGTCATCTCACAGAGTTACAGCTTTTCCTTCAAGAAAACTTTCGCTAAGACAGTTCTTCTGGAATTGGCAAAGTGATATTTGGAAGCCCATAGAGGGGTATGGTGAAAAATGAAATATCCTCAGATGAAATCTGGAAAGAGGTTTGTGAGAAACTGCTTAGTGTTCTGTTAATTCATCTCACAGAGTTACATCTGTGTTTCGTGGACCTCTTTGCTATCCTTATTTCTGTGGAATCTGAGAACAGATATTTCGCATCCCTTTGAAGACTATAGGGCCAAAGGAAATATCCTCCGATAACAAAGCGAAAGAAGCCTTCTGAGAAAGTTCTTTGTGTTCTGTGAAATCCTCTCGCCGAGTTACAGCTTTTCCCTCATGAAGCCTTTCGCTAAGACAGTTCTTGTGGAATTGGCAAAGTGCTATTTGGAATCCCATACAGTGCTATGGTGAAAAAGGAAATATCCTCAGATGACATCTGGAAAGAAGCTTTCAGTGAAACTTCTTTGTGTTCTGTGAAATCTTCTCACAGTTTTACAGCTTTCCAATCAAGAAGCCATTCGCTAAGACAGTTGTTGTGGAATTGGCAAAGTGGTATTTGGAAGCCAATACAGGGCTATGGTGAAAAAGGAAGTATCCTCAGATGCATTCTGGAAAGAAGCTTTCTGAGAAACTGCTTAGTGTTCTGTTAATTCATCTCACACAGTTACATCTATATTTCTAGGATCTCTTTGCTAGCCTTATTTCTGTGGAATCTGAGATCAGATATTTCGGATCCCTTTGAAGACTATAGGGCCAAAGGAAATATCCTCCGATAACAAATAGAAAGAAGCTTTCTGAGAAACTTCTTTGTGTTCTCTGAAAACATCTCACAGAGTTACAGCTTTCCCCTCAAGAAGCCTTTCGCTAAGACAGTTCTTGTGGAATTGGCAAAGTGCTATTTGGAAGTCCTTTGAGGGCTATGATGAAACAGGAAATATCCTCAGATGAAATCTGGAAAGAAGCTTTCTGAGCAACTGCTTAGTGTTCTTTTTATTCAACTCACAGAGTTACATCCCTGTTTCGTGGATCTCTTTGCTAGCCTTATTTCCTTGGAATCTGAGAACAGATATTTCGGATCCCTTTAAAGACTATAGGGCCAAAGGAAATATCCTCCGATAACAAAGAGAAAGAAGCTTTCTGAGAAACTTCTTAGT
>NW_020251842.1:0-1570 GCF_003255815.1 Theropithecus gelada | reverse complement strand
GTCTTCCCACCTACACAATAGCGTGGACAAAATCATTCTGTCTGATGTAACTATTTTGGAATTCTGGAATCTATTAAAGGCTTGCAACTTCAAAAGAACTCAATTTTGGTCAATTTAAGATCTTCGCACAGTATTAGTTCCCCAGCCCTGTGATAGGCAGCTGTGCACTTGTTCCTGGAGAAACCTGCACACAACTTACAGGAGCCAGGATGACCAAAAAGATTCTGTCTCCCTCCTCCAAATCTTGAGGTCCTGTGCACTGATCTTTCACTGCTGCTGTATGTATCTCACAGAGGTACAGGAAGATAGGCAGCCGTTGTTATTGCCCCTTTTATCACTGTTACAGTTTCTCCCCCTCCAGGCTGAAGTGACTTCTTGAGGATTTAAAGAANGAAGAAATAATGACTGAAATTTTCCAAATTTTATGAAAGATAAATATAAACATCCAAGATGCTCCACAAACTTCAAATAAGATGAACTCAAAGAGACCCACACCTTGACACATTATAATACATTTGAAAGACAAAGACAATGAGAGAATCTTGAAGGCAGTAAGAGAGAAACAACTTGTCACATACAAGAGATCTTCAGTAAGATTATCAGTAGATTTCTCATCAAAAACTTTGGAGGATAGAAGGCAATGGGCCAACATCTTCAAAATACTAAGGAAAAAAAAAATGTCAACCAGATTTGATATCCAAAAAAAACGTCTTGACCGAGCACAGTGGCTCACTCCTATAATCCCAGCACTTTGGGAGGCTGAGGTGGGCAGATCACGAGGTCAGGAGATCGAGACCATCCTAGCTAACATGGTGAAACCCTGTCTCTACCAAAAATACAAAAAATTAGCCGGGCATGGTGGCGGGCTCCTGTAGTCCCAGCTACTCGGGAGGCTGAGGCAGGAGAATGGTGTGAACCTGGGAGGCGGAGCTTGCAGTGAGCACTCCAGCCTGGGCGACAGAGTGAGACTCCGTCTCAAAAAAAAAAAAAAAAAAAAAAAAAAGTCTTAAAAAAGTGAGAAATTACGACATTTTCAGTTAATTAAAGAAGGAATTTGTTCCACTATAGCTGACCTGAAAAATATGCTCTGGGAAATTCTGCAGGGTAAAATGAGAAGAAACTAGACAGTAACTCAAATACATATGAAGAAATGTAAATCTCAATAAAAGTAAATATATGGGCAATTATAAATGTTAGTAATATTATAACAAGGGCTTGTAACTGTACATTTTTGTTTTCTATATTATTTAAGAAACTAATACATTTTAAGAAAACAGTTATTAGTCTAAAAGTTACTGTTGTTTTATTTTCGTTTTATAGACACGGGGTCTCAATGTGTTACCCAGGTTGGTCTTGAACTCCTGGGCTCAAGTGGTCCTCCTACTTTTGCCTCCCAAAGTTCTGGGGTTACAGGTGTGAGCCAACAAGTTTGGCCTTAAAATCTATTGTAATTTTTAACTCTGATTTGTTACCTAGATTTTGTTTCTATATAATTTAAAAGAAGAATGCATTTAAGAGAATTGCTAGTTTATGTTTTGGGGAATACAATGTATAAAGAAGTCCTTTTATG
>NW_020251841.1:0-7868 GCF_003255815.1 Theropithecus gelada | reverse complement strand
AAGAAAGTCATTGGTAGCTTGATGGGGATGGCATTGAATCTATAAATTACCTTGGGCAGTATGGCCATTTTCACGATATTGATTCTTCCTATCCATGAGCATGGTATGTTCTTCCATTTGTTTGTGTCCTCTTTGATTTCACTGAGCAGTGGTTTGTAGTTCTCCTTGAAGAGGTCCTTTACATCCCTTGTAAGTTGGATTCCTAGGTATTTTATTCTCTTTGAAGCAATTGTGAATGGAAGTTCATTCCTGATTTGGCTCTTTGTTTGTCTGTTACTGGTGTATAAGAATGCTTGTGAGGTTCAGTTATTCTTAAACCCAGTGGCACCATACTAATAACTGGCAGAGTTATCTGTTGGTATTGGTGGAACTAATATACCTTGGATCTGGAGAACAGCTACATAATATATGGGAGATTGACAGTCAAAAAGCATCTGTATAAGCAGAATGGAGGCAGACTGTGAAGAGGCAGAGGGTTGAGAGGGGAGTGATAATGAATAGAAGAAAGTTCAGGAAAGATTAGTTTGGTTGGCCACGTTTCTGTATATTGAGTGTTCTGATAGTCCTCTACAAACTTGTATACAAGTTTAGAACATCTAAGGCATCCAAGTCATCTACATTAGAAAACACTTAACAGAGGTAGCTGCATTTCTTGAGCCAAGAAGAGTACAATTTAGGATAGAGACTATTTGTTCCTGCCCTGAAGGAATTTGCAGTCTCACTGGACACACATAAGACAGAAAGAGCATTAAAAAAAAAAAAAAAAAAAAGACCAAGGTGGTGCATAAGAAAGCCCAAGTGCAGAAAACCAAATACCCTTATAAGATTCAGAGAAGGAAGAAAATATAAGGGTTTGGAGAACCAGGGCTCGGGTGGGCTTGAGCTGAATCTTGAGGGTTGGGGACAACTTAAGATGTTACTGAAATGCCACGGATATGGTCTAGGTCTTGCTGCTCAATGCACAGAATGCCAATCACTGAATCAACAAGTATTGCCAAGGAAGAAGGCTTTAATCAGGTACTGTAGCCATAGCCACGGAGAATGGGAGATAAAGTTCCAAATCTATCTTCTAGACTGACCAAAATTGGGATGTATACATATTGAAGGAGACGGGAAAACAGAAACTAGGGAGGGGTAAGGAAGCAATCACAATGAGTGAGGGATCTGACATCTCATTGTCTGGATGCAGTGATCTAGTACGTTTCAGTCACTTGTCTGAGGGTCAGTTTCCTGAGGAAGGAACTCAGTTAAATGTAAGTTTCAAGTTTTAAGATGGAGGGTCAATTTCTATGTTTACTCAAAAACTTGTAAATATTATTTCTATGGGGAAGTTGGGCCAGTTTCAAAGAGAGGAAGGAAGGATTGCCTTCTTGGTGGGGAAATGGTGTCACCAAAAGCAAGAACATCAGGAAAGGGGGCCAACATATGGAAAAAGTCCTGATATGAAATGTCAAGTGTAGATTGGATCCACATTATATAAGACATTGAACAACAGGTAAAGATTTGAGTTTTATTTTGTAGACAATGAGTAGCATCAAAAATTTTCAAGATAAAAGTGGTGGTATGAAACATTAGGCCATGTATCTCTTTGTAGTACTAACTTTAAGCTTTTGGCTATGCTACTGGAGAATACTATTCTAATTCAATTTGGTTCTGGACCAGCTACATGGGTCAATTAGTTTTGGCTTATTGAGAGTTTGGAATAAAAAGTTCTGTTCCTGAAGATGGAACACCCATCTGTTGTTGCCAAGATTTTTCCTTCCCTGTTACTTAATGTTAAAGGAAGGAAACCTCTTAGGAGTTTTGAGAATCAGTATCTCCTAGGGGCTTTCTTACGGCTGTTGTTATTTATATAGCTTATTAAGGAAAAGATCTTTCTTTATAAATATCACCTTATTCATCTTTGTTGAGGTAACCATGTATACAGTCGGGAAAAATAGTTGGGGTTTGAGAGTAGAGGAAGAAACCAAAGTATATTAAGAAGGATACTTATAGATATTAGAATCTGGGGACTCTGAGGACCCTGAAAACCTGTTATATTATGGAAGAGCTTTGTATTTTCTAAGTAACAGAAAAACCACACGATTTTCTTCTAATATACTTTTCCCTGAGCAGGAAATAGATTTTTTTCTCTTCTGGCTTTAGACATAACCTATGAGAACAATAAAAACAGAAATCTTGCCTGTGCATCAAGACCTCACAAGGACCAAGGAACACCACAGAATGGGGCTCACAAAGCAGGAATGGAGCTTGGGAAGTGACATAGCCAGTGAGCTTCCAGCCCGGCCGTGGGTCTGTAGCTCCCTCTTGTTGTGTCTGCCATTTGTACTGACTTTGGTGTTGCCTGTCTCTGTTTTGACTAGGCCTGTCTCTGACAATCACCTTCTCTTGACTTCTGTTTGCCTTGTTGCTTCAGATGACTCAGAGCCTCTGCTTCTTCTCGGTTGCTGCTTATTAATTATTCTTCCTGCCTCATGGCTTCTGTCTATTGCTTCTTTCTCTCTGTGTATCTTGGTTTTTGCCCTCTTGCCACCAGTTACTTACTCTCTATGTCTTCAACTCAGAATCCCTGAATTCAAATGCAGGTCTATGGCGAAGGGCACAGCAGAGGGTTTAAGATCTGAATCAGACAAGGAGAAACCTCATCTTTTGAGACTGAAGGGAAAAGGTGAGGTAGATACTTCTGTAGGTGAGAATAGGAAGTTCAGAGATCATGTCTGATAACTTTTGTCTCAGTAGTGAAGTAGGGGATAGCACTGTCTGCTGAGAATGAGGGCCTAGGCTTGAGTAAGGAGATTGTAGAGCAGTGGTTTGGGCTGACTTTAGATGGAGAAGAACTGACCTGGAACAGGTGAAAACATTGACAGACATGGTGAAGCCACATTTCCACTAAAAATACAAAATTTAGCTGGGTGTGGTGGCACATGCCTGTAATCCCAGCTACTCTGGAGGCTAAGGCAGGAGAATCACCTGAACCCAGGAGGTGGAGGTTACAGTGAGCCGAGATCATGCCAGTGCACTCCAGCATGGGAGACAGAGCAAGACTCAGCCTCAATTAAAAAAACAAACAAACAAACAAAACCGAAAAGAATAGACTATAAGAAGTCAAAGAAAACCGCTATGTAATGATAAATGGAGTCATTTCAGCAAGAGGATATAACAATGTGATGGTAAAGGGGTCATTTCAGCAAGAGTATATAACAATAATAAATATGTATGCACCCAACACTGGAGTATCCAAGTATATAAAGCAAACATTAATAGATTTAAAGGGAGAGAGAGATTGCAATACAATAACAGTGGAGGACTTCAACACCCCATTCTCAGTAGCAGACAGATCATCCAGACAGAAAATCATTGAAGAAACATTAAACCACATACTAGACCAAATAGGCATAATGGACATTTATAGAACACGTCATCCAGCTGCTGCAGAATACACATCCTTTTCATCAGCCCATGGAAGATTCTCTAGAATAGACTATATCTTAGGCCACAAAAGAAGTCTCAACAAATTTTTAAAAGTAGAAATCATATTAAGTATCTTCTCTGACCACAATGGTATAAAACTAGAACTCAATAATAAGAGGAACCTTGGAAACTCCACAAACACATGGAAATTAAACAACATGCTCTTTAATGATCAAGGGGTTAATGAAAAAATTAAGAAGAAGGCTTTAAAAATTATTGAAATAAATGAAAATACAATATACCAAATTCTATGGGATACAGCAAAAGAAATATTAAGAGGGAAGCTTATAGCAATAAATACCTATATCAAAAAAGTGGAAAGACTTTAAGGACCTAGAAAAGCAAGGGCTAGCTACATCCAAAATTAGTAGAAGTAAAGAAATAATAAAGATCAGAGCTTAAATAAATAAAATCGAGACTAAAAAGCCAATCAATATGAAGATCAACAAAACAAAAAGTTGGTTTCTTGAAAAGATAAACAAAATTTAAAAATATTTAACTAGACTAAGCAAAAAAGAAAGAAGACTCAAATAAAATCAGAAATGAAAAAGAAGACATAATAACTGAGACCACAGAAATACAAGGAATCATTAGAGACTATTATGAACAACTATACACCAATAAATTGGAAATTCTAGAAGAAATGGATAAATTCCTGGACACATACAACCTACCAAAATTGAACCGTGAAGAAACAGAAAACCTCCATAAACAAATAATGAGTAACAAGATTGAAGCCATAATAAAAAGTCTCCCATCAAGGCCAAGGACCTGATGGTTCACTGCTGAATTCTACTAAATATTTGAAGAACTAATACCGATTCTACTTAAATCCTTCAAAAAAATTGAAGAGAAGGTCAGGCAGGGTGGCTCACAGCTGTAATCCCAGCACTTTGGGAGGTTGAGATGAGTGGATTGCTTGAGCTCATGAGTTCAAGAGCAGCCTAGCCAGCATGGTGGAACCCTGTCTCTACCAAAAATACAAAAATTAGCTAGGTGTGGTGGCATGTGCCTGTAGTGCCAGCTACTTGGGAGACAGAGGGGGTAGGATGGTTTGAGCCTGGGAGGTGGAGGTTGCAGTGAGCCGAGATTGTGCCACTGCACTCCAGCCTGGGTGACAGAGCCAGATGTGAAAAAAAAAACAAAAACAAAAAACTGAAGAAGAGGAAATATTTCCAAACTCATTATACAAGGCCACTATTACTCTGATGCCAAAACCAGACAAGGACACAACAACAAAAAATTACAAGGTGGTATCACTGATGAACATAGATGCAAAAATCCTCAACAGAATGTTAGCAAACTGAATTAAACAACATGTTAAAAAGGTAGTTTACCATGATCAAGTGGGATTCATCCCAGGGATGCAAGGATGGTTCAACATACACAAATCAATAAATGTGATACGTCACATTAACAGAACTAAGAACAAAAGTCATATGACCACTTCAATAGATATTGAAAAAGCATTCAATAAAATTCAATATCCCTTTATGATTAAAGAAAAAACTCTCAAAAACTGGGTAGAGAAGGAAGATACCTCGAGCCTGGGCAACATGACAAAGCCTCATTTCTACTAGAAACACAAAAAGTTAACTGGGCATGATGGTGCATGCCTGTAGTCCCAGCTACTTGGGAGGCTGAGGTGGGAGAATCACTTGAACCTGGGAAGTTAAGACTGCAGTGAGTTGAGAATGCACCACTGCACTCCAGCTTGGGCAATGGGAGTGAGACCCTGCCTGAAAAAAAAAAAAAAGAAAGAAAGGAACATATCTCAAGATAATGAAGGCCACATATGACAAACCCACAGCTAACATTACACAGAACAGGGACAAATTGAAAGCCTTTCCTTTAAAATCTGGAATGAGACAAGTGTATCCAGATTCATTACATTAATTCAATATAATACTGGAAGTTCTGGTCAGAGCAATTAGGCAAGAGAAAAAAAATAAAGGACATTCAAATTGGAAAGAAAGAAATCAAATTAACCTTGTTCACAGATGACATAATCTTTTATTTAGAAAAATCTAAAGACTCTACCAAAAAAACTGTTAGAACTGAATAGCAAATTCATTAAGATTGTAGGATACAAAATTAATATATAAAACCAGTAGCATTTATATACATCAATAGCAAACAATCTGAAAAAAGTCAAGAAAGCAATCCCATGTACAATAGCTACAAAATATATGAAATACCTAGGAATTAATTTAACCAAAGAAATGAAAGATCTATAGAAGGAAAACTATAAGACACTGATGAAAGAAATTGAAGCAGACCCCAGGAAATGGAAAGATAGTCCATGTTCATGGATTAGAAGAATTAAAATTGTTAAAATATCATTACTACCCAAAGCAATTTACAGACTCAACGCAATCTCTGTCAAAATACCAATGACATTCCTCAAAGAAATGGAAAAAGTAATCATAAAATTTATACGGAACCATTCTAAGGTGTACTAGTCAGCAGCATTTAATATACTCACAATATTGTAAAAATACCACCCCTGTCTAGTTCCAAAACATTTTAATAACTCCAAAAGAAAACTCTGTACCCATTAAGCAAGCTCTCTCAATTCTCTCCTTATCCCTAGACAGACACTGGAAACCACAAGTTTGCTTTCTGTCTCTGTGGATTTACCTATTATAAATATTCCATAAAAATAGAATCATGCAAGTTGTGATGTTTTGAGTCTGACTTCTTTCACTTAGGATACATTTTTAAGTTCCATCCATGTTGTTAGCATGTGTCAATACTTCACTTCTTTTCATGGTTGAGTAATATTCCATTTTTTGGATAAATAACATTTGCATGGTTTCCACCTTGTGCTGCTACAAATATTTGTATGCAAGTATTTGTTTGAATAATTGTTTTCAATACTTTTGTGTATATACCTAGGAGGGGAATTGCTGGGTAATATGGTAATTCTGTTTAGTTTTCTGAGGAACGGTCAAATTGGAGTGGCTGCACACCAGTTTGCATTTTCACCAGCAATGTATAATCGTTCCAA
The DNA here is from genome assembly GCF_003255815.1 of Theropithecus gelada. Lineage (NCBI taxonomy): Eukaryota > Metazoa > Chordata > Mammalia > Primates > Cercopithecidae > Theropithecus > Theropithecus gelada. The sequence goes on along the minus strand of NW_020251841.1, from coordinate 1,387 downwards.
TTTTCCTACATCTTAACCAATACTTGTTATTGTTTTTTGATATTAGCCATTCTAGTGCATGTGAAATGATATTTCATTGTGGTTTTGATTTGCATTTTCCTGATAACTCATAGTGTTGAACATCTTTTCATGTATTGGGTGTTCATGTAACTTCTTTGGGGAAATATCTATTCAAGTCTTTTGTTCATTTTTAAAATTTGGTTATTTGTCTTTTAATTATCACATTGTAAGTGCTCTTTATGTGCTCTGAAAGCAAGTCCCTTATCAGATATATTATTTGCAAACATTTTTCCTTTACTGTGAGCTGGTCTTCTTTTACCTTCTTGATGTTATCATTTGCAGCACAAAAGTATGTAACTTTAAGGGAGTCAAATTTATTTTTTCTTTTGTCACTAGTGCTTTTGGTGTTGTATGTGTGAAAACATTGCTTGACCCAAGGTTATGAAGATCTACTTTTATGTTTTCTTCTAAGAGTTTTGTAGTGTTAGTTCTTTGACAGAAGATACTTGGAATAGCACCGTCTTGGGGTATTTATCTTACTAGAGACATATAATACCTTAGTCAAAGAAATCATGCTAGTTGTGAAATTTCAGCTTCAAGTGAGATTAGTGAGGGGAGATATTTTTATTTAAGAGGGGTCTTCCAGCATTCTTCAGATTGTGTCAGTCTGGGCACTGCCAATTCACCTGTGTAGGGAGCAATGTAACGGTTAAAAGCAGAGATTTTTGAAGTCACAGTGGCCCTAGTTTCTTTTTTTTTTTTTTTAAATTATTATACTTTGAGTTCTAGGGTACATGTGCATAACGTGCAGGTTTCTTACATATGTATACTTGTGCCATGTTGGTGTGCTGCAGCCATCAACTCGTCAGCACCCATCAAATCCTCATTTACATCAGGTATAACTCCCAATGCCATCCCTCCCCCTTCCCCCCTCCCCATAATAGGCCCCAGTGTGTGATGTTCCCCTTCCCGAGTCCAAGTGATCTCATTGTTCAGTTCCCACCTATGAGTGAGAACATGCGGTGTTTGGTTTTCTGTTCTTGTGATAGTTTGCTAAGAATGATGGTTTCCAGCTGCATCCATGTCCCTACAAAGGACACAAACTCATCCTTTTTTATGGCTGCATAGTATTCCATGGTGTATATGTGCCACATTTTCTTAATCCAGTCTGTCACTGATGGACATTTGGGTTGATTCCAAGTCTTTGAATTGTGAATAGTGCCGCAATAAACATAAATGTGCATGTGTCTTTATAGCAGCATGATTTATAATCCTTTGGGTATATACCCAGTAATGGGATGGCTGGGTCATATGGTACATCTAGTTCTAGATCCTTGAGAAATCGCCATACTGTTTTCCATAATGGTTGAACTAGTTTACAATCCCA
>NW_020251840.1:0-1569 GCF_003255815.1 Theropithecus gelada | reverse complement strand
ATAAGAGCTATTTATGACAAACCCACAGCCAATATCATACTGAATGGGCAAAAACTGGAAAAATTCCCTTTGAAAACTGGCACAAGACAGGGATGCCCTCTCTCACCACTCCTATTCAACATAGTGTTGGAAGTTCTGGCTAGGGCAATTAGGCAAGAGAAAGAAATCAGGGGTATTCAGTTAGGAAAAGAAGAAGTCAAATTGTCCATGTTTGCAGATGACATGATTGTATATTTAGAAAACCCCATTGTCTCAGCCCAAAATCTCCTTAAGCTGATAAGCAACTTCAGCAAAGTCTCAGGATACAAAATTAATGTGCAAAAATCACAAGCATTCTTATACACCAATAACAGACAAACACAGAGTCAAATCATGAATGAACTTCCATTCACAATTGCTTCAAAGAGAATAAAATACCTAGGAATCCAACTTACAAGGGATGTAAAGGACCTCTTCAAGGAGAACTACAAACCACTGCTCAGTGAAATAAAAGAGGACACAAACAAATGGAGGAACATACCATGCTCATGGATAGGAAGAATCAATATCGTGAAAATGGCCATACTGCCCAAGGTAATTTATAGATTCAATGCCATCCCCATCAAGCTACCAATGAGTTTCTTCACAGAATTGGAAAAAACTGCTTTAAAGTTCATATGGAACGAAAAAAGAGCCCGCATCTCCAAGACAATCCTAAGTCAAAAGAACAAAGCTGGAGGCATCACGCTACCTGACTTCAAACTATACTACAAGGCTACAGTAACCAAAACAGCATGGTACTGGTACCAAAACAGAGATATAGACCAATGGAACAGAACAGAGTCCTCAGAAATAATACCACACATCTACAGCCATCTGATCTTTGACAAACCTGAGAGAAACAAGAAATGGGGAAAGGATTCCCTATTTAATAAATGGTGCTGGGAAAATTGGCTAGCCATAAGTAGAAAGCTGAAACTGGATCCTTTCCTTACTCCTTATACGAAAATTAATTCAAGATGGATTAGAGACTTAAATGTTAGACCTAATACCATAAAAATCCTAGAGGAAAACCTAGGTAGTACCATTCAGGACATAGGCATGGGCAAAGACTTCATGTCTAAAACACCAAAAGCAACAGCAGCAAAAGCCAAAATTCACAAGTGGGATCTAATTAAACTAAAGAGCTTCTGCACAGCAAAAGAAACTACCATCAGAGTGAACAGGCAACCTACAGAATGGGAGAAAATTTTTGCAATCTACTCATCTGACAAAGGGCTAATATCCAGAACCTACAAAGAACTCAAACAAATTTACAAGAAAAAAACAAACAACCCCATCAAAAAGTGGGCAAAGGATATGAACAGACATTTCTCAAAAGAAGACATTCATACAGCCAACAGACATATGAAAAAATGCTCATCATCACTGGCCATCAGAGAAATGCAAATCAAAACCACAATGAGATACCATCTCACACCAGTTAGAATGGCGATCATTAAAAAGTCAGGAAACAACAGGTGCTGGAGAGGATGTGGAGAAATAGGAACACTTTTACACTGTTGGTGGGATTGTAAACTAGTTCAACCA
>NW_020251839.1:0-1570 GCF_003255815.1 Theropithecus gelada | reverse complement strand
ACACGAACTGTCTTAGCAAAAGGCTTCTTGAGGGGAAAGCTGTAACTCTGTGAGAAGATTTCACAGAACCCAAAGAAGTTTCTCAGAAAGCTTCTTTCTCTTTCTTATCGGAGGATATTTCCTTTGGCCCTATAGTCTTCAAAGGATCCGAAATATCTGTTCTCCGACTCCACAGAAATAAGGCTAGCAAAGAGACCCAAGAAATACAGATGTAACTCTCTGAGATAAATTAACAGAACACTAAGCAGTTTCTAAGAAAGCTTCTTTCCAGATTTCATCTGAGGATATTTGCTTTTTCACCATAGCCCTCTATGGGTTTTCAAATATCACTTTTCCAATTCCACAAGAACTGTCTTAGCGAAAGGCTTCTTGAGGGGAAAGCTGTAACTCTGTGAGATGATTTCCCAGAAATCAAAGAAGTTTCTCAGAAAGCTTCTCTCTCTTTGTTATCGGAGGATATGTCCTTTGGCCCTATAGTCTTCAAAGGGATCCGAAATATCTGTTCTCAGATTCCACAGAAATAAGGTTAGCAAAGAGATCCACGAAATAGAGACGTAACTCTCTGAGATGAATTAACAGAACACAAAGCAGTTTCTCAGAAAGCTTCTTTCCAGATTTCATCTGAGGATATTTCCTTTTTCACCATAGCCCTCTATGGGTTTCCAAATATCACTTTGACAATTCCACAAGAAGTGTCTCACCGAAAGGCTTCTTGAGAGGAAAGCTGTAACTCTGTGAGATGTTTTCACAGAACACAACGTTGTTTCTGAGAAAGCTTCTTTCTCTTTGTCATCCCAGGATAATTCCTGTGGCCCCATAGACTTCAAAGGGATCCGAAATATCTGTTCTCAGATTCCACAGAAATAAGGCTAGCAAAGAGATCAACGAAATACAGATAAAACTCTGGGAGTGGAAGTCACACTTCACAGAGCAATTTCTCAGAAAGCTTCTTTCCAGATTTCATGTGACGACATTTGCTTTTTCACCATAGACCTCTATGGGCTTCCAAATATCAGTTTGCCAATTCCACAAGAACTGTCTTAACGAAAGTCTTCTGGAGGGGAATGCTGTAACTCTGTGAGATGATTTCACAGAACACAAAGAAGTTTCTCAGAAAGCTTCTTTCTCTTTGTTATCGGAGGATATTTTCTTTGGCCCTATAGTCTTCAAAGGGATCCGAAATATCTGTTCTCAGATTCCACAGAAATAAGGCTNCCACGAAATACAGATGTAACTCTCTGAGATGAATTAACAGAACACTAAGCAGTTTCTTAGAAAGCTTCTTTCCAGATTTCATCGGAGGATATTTCCTTTTTCACCACAGCCCTCTATGGGCTTCCAAATATCACTTTGCCAATTCCACAAGAACTGTCTTAGCGAAAGGCTTCTTGAGGGGAACGCTGTAACTCTGTGAGATGGTTTCACAGAACACAAAAAAGTTTCTTAGAAAGCTTCTTTCCCTTTATTATCGGAGGATATGTCATTTGGCCCTATAGTCTTCAAAGGAATCCGAAATATCTGTTCTCGGATTCCACAGAAATAAGGCTAGCAAAGAGATCCACGAAACAGA
>NW_020251838.1:407-1569 GCF_003255815.1 Theropithecus gelada | reverse complement strand
ACTATAGGCCCAAAGGAAATATCCTCCGATAACGAAGAGAAAGTAGCATTCTGAGAATCTTCTTTGTGTTCTGTGAAATCATCTCAAAGAGTTACAGCTTTGCCCTCAAGATGCCTTTCCCTAAGACAGTTCTTGTGGAACTGGCAAAGTGATATTTGGAAGCCCATACAGGCCTATGGTGAAAAAGGAAATATCCTCCATTGAAATCTGGAAAGAAGCTTTCTGAGAAACTGCTTAGTGTTCGGTTAATTCATCTCACAGAGTTACATCTGTATTTCGTGGATCTCTTTGCTAGCCTTATTTCTGTGGAATCTGAGAACAGATATTTGGGATTCCTTTGAAGACTATAGGGCCAAAGGAAATATCCTCCGATAACAAAGAGAAAGAAGCTTTCTGAGAAAGTTCTTTGTGTTCTGTGAAATCACCTTACGGATTTACAGGTTTAACCTCAAGAAGACTTTCGCTACCACAGTTCTTGTGGAATTGGCAAAGTGATATTTGGAAGCCCATAGAGGGCTATAGTGAAAAAGGAAATATCCTCCGATGAAATCTTTAAAGAAGCTTTCTGAGAAACTCCTTAGAGTTCTGTTAATTCATCTCACAGAGTTACCTCTGAATTTCGTGGATCTCTTTGCTAGCCTTATTTCTGTGGAATCTGAGAACAGATATTTCGGATCCCTTTGAAAACTACAGGGCCAAAGGAAATATCCTCCGATAACAAAGAGAAAGAAGCTTTCTGAGAAACTTTTTTGTGTACTGTGAAATCATCTCACAGAGTTACAGCTTTCCCCTCAAGAAGCCTTTTGCTAAGACAGTTCTTTTGGAATTGGCAAAGTGATATTTGGAAGCCCATAGAGGGCTATGGTGAAAAAGGAAATATCCTCCGATTAAATCTGGAAAGAAGCTTTCTGAGAATCTGCTCTGTGATGTGTGACTTCCACTCAGAGAGTGACATCTGCATTTCGTGCATCTCTTTGCTAGCCTTATTTCTGTGGATCTGAGAACAGATATTTCGGATTCCTTTGAAGACTATAGGGCCAAAGGAAATATCCTCCTATAAGAAAGAGGAAGAAGCTTTCTGAGAAACTTCTTTGTGTTCTGTGAAATCACCTCACAGTGTTACAGCTTTCCCCTCAAGAAGCCTTTCGCTAAGACAGTTCTT
>NW_020251838.1:0-316 GCF_003255815.1 Theropithecus gelada | reverse complement strand
GGAATCTGAGAACAGATATTTCGGATCCCTTTGAAGTCTATAGGCCCAAAGGAAATATCCTCCGATAACAAAGAGAAAGAAGGTTTCTGAGAAACTTCTTTGTGTTCTGTGAAATCATCTCACGGAGTTACAGCTTTGCCCTCAACAAGCCTTTCGTTAAGACAGTTCTTGTGGAACTGGTAAAGTGATATTTCGAAGTCCATAGAGTTCTATGGTGAAAAAGGAAATATCGTCAGATGAAATCTGGAAGGAAACTTTCTGAGAAACTGCTTAGTGTTCTGTTAATTCATCTCACAGAGTTACATCTGTATTCCGT
>NW_020251837.1:0-1570 GCF_003255815.1 Theropithecus gelada | reverse complement strand
ATATGTATCAGTTCAGCAATGTACATTTTGGTGCCTTGCATCAGAGAACTCTTACAACTCAATAATAAAAAGACAAATAACCTAATGAAAAGGGTGCAAAGGATCTGAAAACAGATAGATAGATAGATAGATAGATAGATAGATAGACAGACAGACAGTCAATAGCAATGTGAAATGATACTCAACACCATTAGCCATCAAGGAAATGCAAATTAAAATCACAAGGAGATACCACCTCCCACCCGCTGCAAAGGCTATATTAAAAAAGACAGATAATAACACAAGTAGGCGAGAAATTGGAACTCTTATACACTGCTAGTGAGAATATAAAATGGTGCAGGCATTTTGTAAGGCAGTCTGGCAGTTTCTCAAAAGATTAAGCATAGAGTTATATGACCTGACAGTTCCACTGCTAGGTGTGTACCCAAAACAATTTACAACAGATGTGTACACAAAAAGTCTTGTATATGCATACCCATAGTAGCATTATTCATAACAGCCTAAAAGTAGAAACAATTCAACTGTCCATCAACTGATGAATGGATAAATAAAGTTTGGTATAGTCATACAGTGGAATATTATTTGGCAATAAAAAGCAGTAAAGTTCTGATGTATGCTACAATAAGGATGAACCATGAAAATATTATGTGATATGAAAGAAACTAGTCAGAAAAGATATGCTTTATCATTTCATTTATATAAAATATCCAGAAAAAGCAACTCTATTGAGACATAAAGTAGTTGTATAGTGCTGAATGGGGATGGGAGGAATGGGAGGGGTTCATGGCTAAAGGGTGTGGAGTTGCTTTGTGAGGTGAAGAAAAATTTTCTAAAATTAATTGGGGTGACGGTTTTACAACTCTGTGAATATTTAAATACCATTTAACTGTACACGTTGAATGAGTGAACTATATTGTATGGGAATTATGTCTTAATGGTTCTGTTATTTAGAAAGAAAATTTGTCCAAAAAATGCTAAAACGTCAATTTAATCATTATTTAAATGAGATTAAACAGGAAATAAACTCATTATTCTTTATGTATTCAATACACATTAATCGAATTACATTTTTTAAAGTAACACAGAGGTGTGAATTTCTTCACAACTGGAGAGGTGAGACAACATTTTAACACTCTGGTATTGTACCAAAAAAGTGGAATTAGTAGTGGAAACAGTGGAATCCATGTTTCAGTTGTGAAGCTGTGTCTTACAACTGTAAACACAATGATTTTCACCACAAAATACTACTATGCAAGAAAAGTTTTCCTGATGAAGAGTTTTCCTAGGACTGGTATTTAACTTTACTTACTGTGCTTGGGCTCCCAAATTACTATTGTCAGCGCTTAAAAAAATCATACATATCTCTTAATGAGATGGTACATTTGGTTAGGTATTAAATTGCAAAATAGATTTTTGCTTTCTCCCCTTAGATCAATTTGAACATGTATTGTGAGATATTTTATAATATTTTGTACCTTAAAATGATACCTTTGAGCTATTTAATGAAAAACAGGTATAGAAATATATGTATCAGTTCAGCAATGTACATTTTGGTGCCTTGCATCAGAGA
>NW_020251836.1:0-1570 GCF_003255815.1 Theropithecus gelada | reverse complement strand
TAGATGTGTGGTATTGTTTCTGAGGACTCTGTTCTGTTCCATTGGTCAATTTCTCTGTTTTGGTACCAGTACCATGCTGTTTTGGTTACTGTAGCCTTGTAGTATAGTTTGAAGTCAGGTAGCGTGATGCCTCCAGCTTTGTTTTTTTGACTTAGGATTGTCTTGGCAATGTGGGCTCTTTTTTGGTTCCATATGAACTTTAAAGCAGTTTTTTCCAATTCTGTGAAGAAACTCATTGGTAGCTTGATGGGGATGGCATTGAATCTATAAATTACCTTGGGCAGTATGGCCATTTTCACGATACTGATTCTTCCTATCCATGAGCATGGTATGTTCTTCCATTTGTTTGTGTCCTCTTTTATTTCACTGAGCAGTGGTTTGTAGTTCTCCTTGAAGAGGTCCTTTACATCCCTTGTAAGTTGGATTCCTAGGTATTTCATTCTCTTTGAAGCAATTGTGAATGGAAGTTCATTCATGATTTGGCTCTCTGTTTGTCTGTTACTGGTGTATAAGAATGCTTGTGATTTTTGGACATTGATTTTGTATCCTGAGACTTTGCTGAAGTTTCTTATCAGCTTAAGGAGATTTTGGGCTGAGACAATGGGGTTTTCTAAATAAACAATCATGTCATCTGCAAAGAGGGACAATTTGACTTCTTCTTTTCCTAACTGAATACCCTTGATTTCTTTCTCTTGCCTGATTGCCCTAGCCAGAACTTCCAACACTATGTTGAATAGGAGTGGTGAGAGAGGGCATCCCTGTCTTGTGCCAGTTTTCAAAGGGAATTTTTCCAGTTTTTGCCCATTCAGTATGATATTGGCTGTGGGTTTGTCATAAATAGCTCTTATTATTTTGAGGTACGTTCCATCAATACCGAATTTATTGAGAGTTTTCAGCATGAAGGGCTGTTGAATTTTGTCAAAGGCCTTTTCTGCATCTATTGAGATAATCCTGTGGTTTTTGTCTTTGGTTCTGTTTATATGCTGGAATACGTTTATTGACTTGCGAATGTTGAACCAGCCTTGCATCCCAGGGATGAAGCCCACTTGATCATGGTGGATAAGCTTTTTGATGTGCTGCTGGATCCGGTTTGCCAGTATTTTATTGAGGATTTTTGCATCGATGTTCATCAGGGATATTGGTCTAAAATTCTCTTTTTTTTTATTGTGTCTCTGCCAGGCTTTGGTATCAGGATGATATTGGCCTCATAAAATGAGTTAGGGAGGATTCCCTCTTTTTCTATTGATTGGAATAGTTTCAGAAGGAATGGTACCAGCTCCTCCTTGTACCTCTGGTAGAATTCAGCTGTGAATCCATCTGGTCCTGGACTTTTTTTGGTTGGTAGGCTATTAATTATTGCCTCAATTTCAGAGCCTGCTATTGGTCTATTCAGGGCTTCAGCTTCTTCCTGGTTTAGTCTTGGGAGAGTGTAAGTGTCCAGGAAATTATCCATTTCTTCTAGATTTTCTAGTTTATTTGCGTAGAGGTGTTTATAGTATTCTCTGATGGTAGTTTGTATTTCTGTGGGGTCGGTGGTGATATCCCCTTTATCATTTTTGATTGCGTTGAT
>NW_020251835.1:0-1570 GCF_003255815.1 Theropithecus gelada | reverse complement strand
GAATGAAGTAAGTTTTCTCCAATTGTAATGTTTTATAACAATTTTTTTACCAATTTAAAGTGCTAATTTGACCTGTGGCCTATGTGATATTTTAGATAATTAAAAAAAAAAATTTTTAAAGTTACAACTAAGGGTATACTATATTTGTAAAGTGGGTTTTATGTTTTTGAATTACAAAATAATTTCAACATATATAGTTATATTAAAAATTAATATTTCACTTATCTATATATCCACTATTAAGAATGAACAAATATGATTGAATATTTGTATTATTAATTTATTATATTTTTAATTTAACTTGTCCCTATCTCAGAGAAGAAGTAATTGGTTACCTTTCATCAAGGTCAGTTCTGTCTTTAGGAATCTAAGAGGCAATGCTAGTAAAACTGCCTACGCTAGTAAAATAATGATACTTATTATTTTCTTGTGTTGGGTAAGACTAGTGATAATCATTTCAAGTCCAGTAACATCTATTCATTTTTGATGTTTATATATTTCAAGGCCTTACTTGAGAACTCATTGTAAAATGTTTTGAAACAGTGTTCTGTAAACACAGATTTAGAAGCTACCAAGAAATGAACTGGCTGTGGAAATTATGAAATAATGTCCACAGTGCAAAATAAGGTCAGGATCATGGAAGGCTAGCACATAGACAGTTTCATATTTTGATAAATAGTCCAAGTATTACAGATATAGATTTTAAATCTTATTTTTCATATCATGGGGATTTCCCTTCATATTGCATTAAATCACTTTAGAAATGGTAATGCTTCCATGATTTAAGTAAATGATTTAAGATCTCCTTTTAACAAGTTTATTATAAATGTTATACTTGTTGATATATATTTACTAAAGATAAGTGAAAATTGCTACAATTTCTGTTGCAAAGCATAATGGTCAAATTTTTTATCAAAAGTTGTGAACCTTTAGTGGATACTTGTATCTTGCTAAAAATTGGTCCACTTTTCTAAAATAGATAATTTCAGGTGTGTATCTTTATATTAGCTATTTGGTTCTATAGGATGACAATGATATATAGCAAAATTATACATATATGTCCTCCACTTGAGTGTGTCAGTTTACATACTTGTAAATTAGTGATAAGCAAAATCTAATCATATTTTAAGTTAGCAACTGTGTTTAAATTTTGTATTGTTACATCGATGAACTACTTTTGCCTCCACAAATTTGGATATATCTATATAAATTATGATTAAAAGAACAACACTGTACTTTATTAAGTAGCATATATATATATATTTTCATATGTTTGTTGGCTATTTGTACATTTGCTTTTGAGAATTGTCTATTAATGTCCTTAGTCCCCATTTTGATGAGATTATTATTATTATTTGCTGATTTGTTTGAGCTCCTTGTAGATTCTGAATAGTATTCCTTTGTCAGATGCATAGTTTGTGAATATTTTATCCTGCTCTGTGGTTTTCTGTTTACTCTGCTAACTATTTATTTTGCTGTGCAGTAGCTTTTTAGTTTAATTGAGTCCCATTTATTCATCTTTTTTTTTTTTTTTTGCTGCATTTGCTGTTGGATTCTTTGGTCATAAACT
>NW_020251834.1:0-1571 GCF_003255815.1 Theropithecus gelada | reverse complement strand
TATTTCTGTGGAATCTGAGAACAGATATTTCGGATCCCTTTGAAGACTATAGGGCCAAAGGAAATATCCTGCGATAAACAAGAGAAAGAAGCTTTCTGAGAAACTTCTTTGTGTTCTGTGAAATCGTCTCACAGAGTTAGGGCTTTCCCCTCAAGAGGCCTTTCGCTAACACAGTTATTGTGGAATTGGCAATGTGATATTTGGAAGCCCATGGAGGGCTAGGGTAAAAAAGGAAATATCCTCAGATGAAATCTGGAAAGAAGCTTTCTGAGAAACTGCTGAGTGTTCTCTTAATTCATCTCACAGAGTTACATCTGTATTTCGTGGATCTCTTTGCTAGCCTTATTTCTGTGGATTCTGAGAACAGATATTTCGGATCCCTTTGAAGACTATAGGGCCAAAGGGATCCGAAATATCTGTTCTCAGAATCCACAGAAATAAGGCTAGCAAAGAGATCCACGAAATACAGATGTAACTCTGTGAGATGAATTAAGAGAACACTAAGCAGTNCAGATATTTCGGATCCCTTTGAAGACTATAGGGCCAAAGGAAATATCCTCCGAAAACAAAGAGAAAGAAGCTTTCTGAGAAATTTCTTTGTGTTCTGTGAAATCATCTCATAGCGTTACAGCTTTCCCCTCAAGAAGCCTTTCGGTAAGACAGTTCTTGTGGATTTGGCAAAGTGATACTTGGAAGCCCAAGGAGGGCTATGGTGAAAAAGGAAATACCCGCAGATGAAATCTGGAAAGAAGCTTTCTGAGAAACTGCTGAGTGTTCTGTTAATTCATCTCACAGAGTTACATCTGTATTTCGTGGACCTCTTTGCTAGCCTTATTTCTGTGGAATGTGAGAACTGATATTTCGGATCCCTTTGAAGACTATAGGGCCAAAGGAAATATCCTCCGAAAACAAAGAGAAAGAAGCTTTGTGAGAAATTTCTTTGTGTTCTGTGAAATCATCTCACAGAGTTACAGCTTTCCCCTCAAGAAGCCTTTCGCTAAGACAGTTCTTGTGTAATTGGCAAAGTGATATTTGGAAGCGCTTAGAGGGCTAATGTGAAAAAGGAAATATCGTCAGATGAAATCTGGAAAGAAGCTTGCTGAGAAACGGCTGAGTGTTCTGTTAATTCATCTCACAGAGTTACAACTCCATATCGTGGATCTCTTTGCTAGCCTTATTTCTGTGGAATCTGAGAACAGATATTTCGGATCCCTTTGAAGACTATAGGGCCAAAGGAAATATCCTCCGATANNTGAAAAAGGAAATATCCTCAGATGAAATCTGGAAAGAAGCTTCCTGAGAAACGGCTGAGTGTTCTGTTAATTCATCACACAGAGTTACATCTCTATATCGTGGATGTCTTTGCTAGCCTTATTTCTGTGGAATCTGAGAACAGATATTTCAGATCCCTTAGAAGACTATAGGGCCAAAGGAAATATCCGCCGATAACAAAGAAAAAGAAGCTTTCTGAGAAACTTCTTTGTGTTCTGTGAAGTCACCTCACAGAGTTACAGCTTTCCCCTTAAGAAGCCTTTCGCTAAGACACTTCTTGTGGAATTGGAAAAGTGATA
>NW_020251833.1:0-1551 GCF_003255815.1 Theropithecus gelada | reverse complement strand
AGGGAAAGGCTTCTAGAGGGGAAAGCTGTAACTCTGTGAGATGATTTTAGAGAACACAAAGAAGTTTCTCAGAAAGCTTCTTTCTCTTTGTTACCGGAGGATATTTCCTTTGGCCCTATAGTCTTCAAAGGATCCGAAATATCTGTTCTCAGATACCACAGAAATAAGACTAGCAAAGAGATCCACGAAATACAGATGTAACTCTGTGAGATGAATTAACAGAACACTAAGCAGTTTCTCAGAAAGCTTCTTTCCAGATTTCATCTGAGGATATTTCCTTTTTCACCATAGCCCTCTATGGGCTTCCAAATATCACTTAGCCAATTCCACAAGAACTGTCTTAGTGAAAGGCTTCTGGAGGGGAAAGCTGTAACTCTGTGAGATGATTTCACAGAACACAAGGAAGTTTCTCAGAAAGCTTCTTTCTCTTTGTTATCGGAGGATATTTCCTTCGGCCCTATAATCTTCAAAGGAATGCGAAATATCTCTTCTCAGATTCCGCAGAAATAAGGCTAGCATAGAGATCCACGAAACAGAGATGTAACTCTGTGAGATGAATTTACAAAACAGTAAGTAGTTTCTCAGAAAGCTTCTTTACAGATTTCATCTGAGGATATTTTTGTTTTTCACCATAGCCCTCTATGGGCTTCCAAATATCACGTTGCCAATTCCACAAGAACTGTCTTAGAGAAAGTCTTCTTGAGGGGAAAGCTGTAACTCTGTTAGATGATTTCAGAAAACACAAGGAAGTTTCTCAGAAAGCTTCTTTCTCTTTGTTATCGGAGGATATTTCCTTTGGCCCTATAGTCTTCAAAGGGATCCGAAATAACTGTTCTCAGATTCCACAGAAATAAGGCTAGCAAAGAAATCCCCGACATAGAGATGTAATTCTGTGAGATGAATGAACAGAACACTAAGCAGTTTCTCAGAAAGTTTCTTTNCCCGACATAGAGATGTAACTCTGTGAGATGAATGAACAGAACACTAAGCAGTTTCTCAGAAAGCTTCTTTCCAGATTTCATCTGAGGATATTTCCTATTTCACCATAGCCCTCTAAGGGCTTCCAAATATCACTTTCCCAATTCCAAGAGAACTCTCTTAGCGATAGGCTTCTTGACGGGAAAGCTGTAACTCTGTGAGATGATTTCACAGAACACAAAGAAGTTTCCCAGAAACCTTCTTTCTCTTTGTTATCGGAGGATATTTCCTTTGGCCTTATAGTCTTCAAAGGGATCCGAAATATCTCTTCTCAGATTCCACAGAATTAAGGCTAGCAAAGAGATCCACGAAATACAGATGTAACTCTGTGAGATGAATTAACAGAACTAACAATTTTCTGAGAAAGCTTCTTTCCATATTTCATCTGAGGATATTTCCTTTTTCACCATAGCCCTCTATGGGCTTCCAAATATCACTTTGCCAATTCCACAAGAACTGTCTCAGCGAAAGCTTCTTGAGGGGTAAGCTGTAACTCTGTGAGATGATTTCACAGAACACAGTGAAATTTCTGAAAAAGCTTCTTTCTCTTTGTTATCGGAGGATATTTCCTTT
>NW_020251832.1:0-1571 GCF_003255815.1 Theropithecus gelada | reverse complement strand
CTTTTTCACCATAGCCTCTACGGGCTTCCAAATATCACGTTTCCAATTCCACAAGAACTGTCTTAGAGAGAGGCTTCTTGAGGGGAAAGGTGTAACTCTGTGAGATGATTTCACAGAACACAAAGAAGTTTCTCAGACAGCTTCTTTCTCTTTGTTATCGGAGGATATTTCCTTTGGCCCTATAGTCTTCAAAGGGATCCGAAATATCTGTTCTCAAATTCCACAGAAACAAAGCTATCGAAGAGATCCACGAAATACAGATGTAACTCTGTGAGATGAATTAACGGAACACTCAGCAGTTTCTCAGAAAGCTTCTTTCCAGATTGCACCTGAGGATATTTCCTTTTTAACCATAGCCCTCTATGGGCTTCCAAATATCACTTTGCCAATTCCACAAGAACTGTCTTAGCGAAAGGCTTCTTGAGCGGAAAGCTGTAACTCTGTGAGATGATTTNGCTTCTTGAGCGGAAAGCTGTAACTCTGTGAGATGATTTCACAGAACACAAAGAAGTTTCTCAGAAAACTTCTTAACCTTTGTTATCGGAGGATATTTCCTTTGGCCCTATAGTCTTCAAAGGGATCCGAAATATCTGTTCTCATATTCCACAGAAATAAGGCTAGCAAAGAGATCCACGAAATGCTGATGTAACTCTGTGAGAGGAAGTCACACATCTCAGAGCAGTTTCTCAGAAAGCTTCTTTCCAGAATTCATCTAAGGATATTTCCTTTTTCACCGTAGCCCTGTAGGGGTTTCCAAATATCACTTTGCCAATTCCACAAGAACTGTCTTAGCGAAGGCTTCTTGAGCGGAAAGCTGTAACTCTGTGAGATGATTTCACAGAACACAAAGAAGTTTCTCAGAAAGCTTCTTTCTCTTTGTTATCGGAGGATATTTCCTTTGGCCCTATAGTCTTCAATGGGATCCGAAATATCTGCTCTCAGATTCCACAGAAATAAGGCTATCAAAGAGATCCACGAAATACAGATGTAACTCTGAGAGATGAATTAACAGAACACTCAGCAGTTTTTCAAAAAGCTTCTTTCCAGTTTTCATCTGAGGATATTTCCTTTTTCACCGTAGCCCTCTATGGGCTTCCAAATATCACTTTGCCAATTCCACAAGAACTTTCTTAGCGAAACGCTTATTGAGCGCAAAGCTGTAACTCTGTGAGATGATTTCACAGATAACAAAGAAGTTTCTCAGAAAGCTTCTATTTCTTTGTTAACAGAGGATATTTCCTTTGGCCCTCTAGTCTTCAAAGGGATCCGAAATATCTGTTCTGAGATTCCACAGAAATAAGACTAGCAAAGAGATCCACGAAACACAGATGTAACTCTGTGAGATGAATTAACAGAACCTTCAGCAGTTTCTGAGAAAGCTTCTTTCCGGATTTCATCTTAGGATATTTCCTTTATCACCATAGCCCTCTAGGGGCTTCCAAATATCACTTTGCCAATTCCACAAGAACTGTCTTAACGAAAGGCTTCTTGAGCAGAAAGCTGTAAATCTGTGAGATGATTTCACAGAACACAAACAAGTTTCTCAGAAAGCTTGTTTCTCTTTGTTATCG
>NW_020251831.1:0-1570 GCF_003255815.1 Theropithecus gelada | reverse complement strand
CCACTGTCAACATTAGACAGATCAACGAGACAGAAAGTTAACAAGGATATCCAGGAATTGAACTCATCTCTGCACCAAGCAGATCTAATAGACATCTACAGAACTCTCCACCCCAAATCAACAAAATATATATTCTTCTCAGTACCACATCACACTTATTCCAAAATTGACCACATAATTGGAAGTAAAGCACTCCTCAGCAAATGTACAGGAACATAAATTATAACAAACTGTCTCTCAGACCACAGTGCAATCAAACTAGAACTCAGGACTAAGAAACTCAATCAAAACTGCTCAACTACATGGAAACTCAATAACCTGCTCCTGAATGACTACTGGGTACACAACGAAATGAAGGCAGAAATAAAGATGTTCTTTAAAACCAATGAGAACAAAGATACAACATACCAGAATGTCTGGGACACATTTAAAGCAGTGTGTAGAGGGAAATTTATAGCACTAAATGCCCACAAGAGATGGCTGGAAAGATCTAAAATTGACACTCTAACATCACAATTAAAAGAACTAGAGAAGCAAGAGCAAACACATTCAAAAGCTAGCAGAAGGCAAGAAATAACTAAGATCAGAGCAGAACTGAAGGAGATAGAGACACAAAAAACCCTCCAAAAAATCAATGAATCCAGGAGTTGGTTTTTTGAAAAGATCAACAAAATTGACAGACCGCTAGCAAGACTAATAAAGAAGAAAAGAGAGAAGAATCAAATAGACGCAATAAAAAATGATAAAGGGGATATCACCACTGACCCCACAGAAATACAAACTACCATCAGATAATACTATAAACACCTCTATGCAAATAAACCAGAAAATCCAGAAGAAATGGATAATTTCCTGGACACTTACACTCTCCCAAGACTAAACCAGGAAGAAATTGAATCCCTGAATAGACCAATAGCAGGCTCTGAAATTGAGGCAATAATTAATAGCCTACCAACCAAAAAAAGTCCAGGACCAGATGGATTCACAGCTGAATTCTACCAGAGGTACAAAGAGGAGCTGGTACCATTCCTTCTGAAACTATTCCAATCAATAGAAAAAGAGGGAATCCTCCCTAACTCATTTTATGAGGCCAACATCATCCTGATACTAAAGCCTGGCAGAGACACAACAAAAAAAGAGAATTTTTGACCAATATCCCTGATGAACATCGATGCAAAAATCCTCAATAAAATACTGGCAAACTGGATCCAGCAGCACATCAAAAAGCTTATCCACCATGATCAAGTAGGCTTCATCCCTGGGATGCAAGGCTGATTCAACATACGGAAATCAATAAACGTAATCCAGCATATAAACAGAACCAAAGACAAACACCACATGATTGTCTCAATAGAGGCAGAAAAGGCCTTTGACAAAATTCAACAGCCCTTCATGCTAAAAACTCTCAATAAATTCAGTATTGATAGAACGTATCTCAAAATCATAAGAGCTATTTATGACAAACCCACAGCTGATATCATACTGAATGGGCAAAAACTGGAAAAATTCCCTTTCAAAACTGACACAAGACAGGGATGCCCTCTCTCACCACTCCTATTCAACATAGTGT
>NW_020251830.1:0-7869 GCF_003255815.1 Theropithecus gelada | reverse complement strand
GAATGAACTTCCATTCACAATTGCTTCAAAGAGAATAAAATACCTAGGAATCCAACTGACAAGGGATCTAAAGGACCTCTTCAAGGAGAACTACAAACCACTGCTCAGTGAAATAAAAGAGGACACAAACAAATGGAAGAACATTCCATGCTCATGGATAGGAAGAATCAATATCGTGAAAATGGCCATACCATCTCACACCAGTTAGAATGGCGATCATCAAAAAGTCAGGAAACAACAGGTGCTGGAGAGGATGTGGAGAAATAGGAACACTTTTACACTGTTGGTGGGATTGTAAACTAGTTCAACCATTATGGAAAACAGTATGGCGATTCCTCAAGGATCTAGAACTAGATGTACCATATGACCCAGCCATCCCATTACTGGGTATATACCCAAAGGATTATAAATCATGCTGCTATAAAGACACATGCACACGTATGTTTATTGCGGCACTATTCACAATAGCAAAGACTTGGAATCAACCCAAATGTCCTTCAGTGACAGATTGGATCAAGAAAATGTGGCACATATACACCATGGAATACTATGCAGCCATAAAAAAGGATGAGTTTGTGTCCTTTGTAGGGACATGGATGCAGCTGGAAACCATCATTCTTAGCAAACTATCACAAGAACAGAAAACCAAACACCGCATGTTCTCACTCATAGGTGGGAACTGATCAATGAGATCACTTGGACTCAGGAAGGGGAACATCACACACCGGGGCCTATCATGGGGAGGGGGGAGGGGGGAGGGATTGCATTGGGCATTATACCTGATGTAAATGACGAGTTGATGGGTGCAGCACACCAACATGGCACAAGTATACATATGTAACAAACCTGCACATTATGCACATGTACCCTACAACTTAAAGTATAATAATAATAAATAAATTTAAAAAAATAAAATAAAATAAAATAAAATAAAATAGCACTTTAGTACGAAAAAAAAAAGCGTCTCATATCATCTTGTATCTTAAAGCTTCACGTGAGTTTTTAATATTAGGATGATTAAGATGTATATAGGACAAAATGTTAAGTCTTTCCTCTACCTACATTTGTTTTCTTGACTAGTAATAGTAGTAGATACTTATGAAATAAATATTCTCTCAAAATTCTTAAAACCTCTTGGAAATTATTAAAATATTGGCAAGAAAAGAATAGTTGTTTAAATATTTTTTAAAAGACACTTGAATAAGAGTCAGTAGAGTATAAGCTAGAAGTTTAAAAATGCTTCATAGAACATCCAGGGTTTACATTACAAGATTCTCACAACAAACCTATTGTAGAGGTGAGGAAGGCATGTTACTACAGAGAAAAGTTTGAGAGTAAAACTGTAAAAAATTATATTTTTGTTGTACTTTCTAAGAGAAAGAGTGTTGTTGTGTTCACCTATCTTCGGTTGATCACTACTTTAAGTGGTATTCATTTAAAACATTGCAAATTTATTTTATTTATTTATTTTTCTTTTTGAGATGGAGTCTTGCTCTGTTGCCCAGGCTGAAGAGCAGTGGCTTGATCTTGGCTCACTGCAACCTCTGTCTCCCAGGTTCAACAGATTCTCCTGCCTCAGCTTCCTGAGTAGCTGGGATTACAGGCGAACACCACCATGCCTGGCTAATTTTTGTATTTTTAGTAGATGGGATTTTACCATATTGCCCAGGCTGGTCTCAAACTCCTGACCTCAAGAGATCTGCCCACCTTGGCCTCCCAAAGTGCTGGGATTACAGCCTTGAGCCACTGCGCACCCAGCCAGAATGTTGCAAATTTAAATCAGGGTTTTAAAAATTAAATAATGACTGCCCTGCTTATGTTTTAGTATGTAAATCCTCAGTTCTTCACCTTTGTACTGTCTGTCACTTAGTTTGGTTATACAGTCATTAACTTGAATTTGATCTGTATAGTCTAGACTTTAAGTTTAAATTTAAAGTGTTCTGCAAGGGGAGAAAAGTGTTAAAATTTTTAAAATGTTTTCCAGGACACATCAGCTCCAAATCAGGTAGGTAGTTCAATCTAGTTGTTAGTTAAGGACTCCAGGAATAAATTGTTTTAGCATAAGGCTTTTCCTGTTCTGGGAGCAGCAGTTTATTAAAATTTTTCTTCTAAAACTTGTGTGTTTAGAGTTAAGAAAGACATTTTTTTTCTTCTCTGTGAGTTGTGAAATTTAATGCACAACACTGATGTGCTAACAAGTTTATTTTAAGAATTGTTTAGAAATGCTGTTGCTTCAGGTTCTTAAAATCACACAGCACTCCAACTTTTAATCAAATTTTAGGAGACTTACCAGCATTTGTCTGTGTTTGAACTATAAAAAGCACTGGATCTTTTCCATCTAATTCTGCAAAAATGATCATCTGCAAAGTCAAAACTATAACTATATCCAAATCTTTTCCCCCTCCCAAGAGTTCTCAGTGTCTACAGGTAGACATTCCTTTCCTATATAAAGTTCACTCTAGGATTTCAAGTCACCACTTATTTTACATTTTAGCCATGCAAAGATTCAAGTTGTTTTGTAATAAGTACTTATCTTTATTTGTAGTAATTTAGTCTGCTGATCAAAAGCATTGCCTTAATTTTTGAGAAATGGTTTTAGCATTTACAAACTAAATTCCAGTTATTTAATTAATGGCTTTATATTGCCTTTCCTGCTACATTTGTTTTATTCCCCTGTCCCTTTGATTATGGGCTAAGGTAGGGTAGAGTGGGTGTAGTGAGTGTATATGATGTGATTTGGCCTTGTATATTATGATATTTTGTTATTTTTGTTGTTATATTATTTACATTGCAGTAGTTGTTTTTTCTGTTTTCATTTTAGTGGATAAAATTTGTATTTTGGACAATGAAAAAAAGTCATTTTTTTCTTCAGCACCTTAAATATGTTATGCCACTATCTCCTGGCCTGTAAGGTATCCAGTGAAAAGTCTACTGCCAGATTTATTGGAACTCCACTGCATATTATTTGCTTATTTTCTCTTGATGATTTTAGGATATTTTCTTTATCTTTGATTCTTCAGGGTTTGATTATTAAAACCCTTAAGGTAGTCTTTTTGAGTTAAATCTGCTTAGTGTTCTATACACTTATTCTTTTTGGATATGGATATCTTTCTCTAGGTTTGGAAAGTTCTCTGTTATTATCCCTTTGAATAAAATTTCTACCCTTATGTGTTTTGCTACCTTCTTTTTAAGGCCAATAATAACTCTTAGATTTGCCCTTTTGAGGCTATTTTTCTAGTAAGCCTGCTTCATTGCTTTCTGTTCTCTTTTCCTTTGTCTCCTGTGACTGTGTAGTTTTAAATAGCCTGTCCTCAAGCTCACTAATTCTTTCTTCTCCTTGATAAATTCTGCTATTAAAAGACTCTGATGCAAATTTTAGTATACCAACTGCATTTTTTGCAGTTGTCATACTAAATTGCAGCTCCAGAATTTCTGCTTGATTATTTTTATGTATTTCAATCTCTTCATTAAGTTTATCTGATACAATTCTGAATTCTTTCTCTGTATTAGATTGCTTTTTCCTTTTTTTTTTTTTTTTTTTTTGGTTTCCTCAAAACAGCTAGTTTGAATTCTTTGTCTGAAAGGTCACATATTTCTGTTGCTAAAGCATTTGTCCCCGGTGACTTATTTATTTCATTTGGTGAGGTAATGTTTTCCTGGATGATCTTGATATTTGTAGATGTTCATCTGTGTCTGCGAATTGAAGAATTTGGTATTCATTGTAGTCTTTGCAGTCTGGGCTTATTTGTATCTGTCCTTCTAGGGAAGGCTTTCTAGATATTCAAAAGGATGTGGGTGTGTGATCTAAGCTGTATCTGAATCTTGGGGCACCACATGCCCAGTAATGCTGTGACTCTTGCAGACTCATAGAAGTTCCACCTTGGTGGTCTTGGATAAGATGTGGGAAAATTCTACAGATTGCCAGGCAGAGATTCTTGTTCTCTTCCCTTACTTTCTTCCAAACAGATGTAGTCTCTCCCTCTCTCCATTATGAACCACCTAGAGCTGAGGGTAGAGTGACACAAGCATCCCTGTGGCTACCACCACTGTGACCCCAGGCCTGCTGTAACCACTCCCTGGCTACTGTCTATGTTTACTCAAGGCCCTGGGGAATCTATAATCAGCAGGTGGTAAACCCAGCCAGGCTTGTGTCCCTTTCTTAATAGTAGCAAGTTTCCCCATTCTTTGTGTGGGTCCTGTGGTGCCATTCAGGAGTCAGGGACTAGAATCAAAATCCTTAGGTGTCTACCTGGTGTGCTATTGCACTGCACCTGAGTTGGCACTCAAATTACAAAATGCAGTCCTTCCCACTCTTCCCTCCCCTTTCCAAAGCAGAGAAGCCTCATCCCATGACCACCATAACCATAGGCCCATGGAGACTACTGTCAGACTACTACCAATGTCCCTTAAATGCCAAGTTCCCTTTAGTCAGCTTGTAGTCAATGCTGCCCAACATGGGACTCACTTACAGAACGGTAGGTTCCCTTCCAGCCCAAGAAACATACAGAAATGCCATACAAGAGCCATATTATTGATTTGAGGACCCTGAGAGGTCATTTGGTGGTCTGCCTCCCTGTGGCCAAGCTGATATATAAGGTATAAGACCAAATCCCCCTCACCTTTTTCTCTCCCTTCAGAAGCAGAAGGAATCTTGCCTCAACCACTAGAGCTTGGAATATGCTGAGTTTCACCGGAAGCCAGCAGCTCTCAGTGTCACCAAAAACCATCAGCAATGTACCTGGATATCATTTCAGGTTATTCAGGGCCCAAGGGCTCTTCAGTTGGCCGGTGATGAGTGTTGCCAGGACTGGGTCCTTCCCTTCAAGGATGTCTGGAAATGTCATTCAGCACACCAACATGGCACAAGTATACATATGTAACAAACCTGCACGTTATGCACATGTACCCTAGAACTCAAAGTATAATAATAAAATAAATAAATAAATAAATAAATAAATAAATAAATAAATAAATAAGAAATGTCATTCAGGAGTTAGGGCCTGGAAAGGGAGCCTCATTGCTCTAACAGGTGCCCTATCCTGCTATGGATGAGGTGGCATCCAAGATGCAAGATAAAGTCCTCCCCACTTTTCTCTTTTGTCTCTTCAAGCAGGAGGAAGGCATCTATTTTGGACTTGCAAGCTGTGCAGGCTGGGATAAGAAGAAGGATGATATGAGCACTCCCTTGGCCTGGTTGGTGTCTCAGTAGATCACATGTCCCTCTAGTCCACTGTATCTGGGCACAGTTTAGAACTAGGACTTTCCTAGAAGTTGCAGTCCTTGCAGCCTAGGCTGCCTTTTAAGATTATTTAGAGCCCCAGGGCACTTTACCCCTGGTGGCAAGACATGCAGGAACTCAAGTTCTGACTGCTGGAGTTAGTAATTCTCCCCTGACTAAGGTTGGTTTAAATGCTCTCTCTGTGGGCAGGTGTTAGCTGAGTCTCATCCAGTTTTTCTTTCTGCTCTAATAGGACAGCACTGAGTTTGATGTCTCACGATTGCTGCACTCTCCCTCTCTGGCACACAGAAACACTCTTCCCACCACACTGTCACTCCTACTCACTGCTAGGGAATAGGAGAGTAGTGGCATTGGTAATTCAAAGCTGTTGTTTCTACCTTTTTAGTGCCTCTATCTGCAATATGAACTTAAAACCAGGTACTATGAGTACTCACCTAATTTTTGGTTCTTATGAAGGGTGATTTTTTGTATTTTTGTAGCTGGTTGTTAAAGTGATGTCCCTGCAGGGAAGACAATTGGTGGAACTTTCCATTCTGCCTTCTTGCTCCATCCTCTGATACAATTACTATTTTTAAAAAGTACAAAGAAGAGCTAGAGACAAATTAAGTAAAAACAGAAATTTGAATTCTGTGGTTGAACCATCAACTCTCTAGTCAACTGTTCTCCAAGGTTCTAACATCGTGAGAATACACTGTACTTCCTTCCTTCTAATTCTTCCACATCTGACCTTTCTAACCCTTTATTTACTGTGCCTTCTGGAACACACTTTCCATTATGAGTAAGTTATCCTATGTCCTAAACCTCTACAGAGAATTCTCTCACCATGTCCTTGCCTTAAGCTAACCTTGGTCTTTCTCATCAAAAGTATGCTGCTTATTTTTCTACATCCCATATACTGTGAGCCAGCTGTCTCTTGGCTTGCTGATGCTACTCTAAATCATTACTTTTCTACCATAATGCAAAAAGACATTCATCCATGTCATCCTCTAATCTTTCTTATTCACATCATCTGTCAACCTCCTAGACAGTTCTCCTTTCTACCCCCTAAATTCTATGATCACACTGGTAACTTCATCTTCCATGTGAACAACCAACCCAACAAGCTGACTTCAATTTTTACCACCTTATCTGAAACAATGTCCATTCATATTCCACCTTGGTTACTCATTCCATGCTCATGCCCAGGGCCTTATTTATCACCACAGAATTGAAATTTGGAACTCTGGTGTACAACACTCTGACTAAAGCCCATAGGATTTCAGATTTCTCACATCCCTTTTACCACTACACCAGTTCATACATCTCAGTGAGTCTTCAAGTCTTTTGTGCCCTCCCTTTTCTGCCAATCTATTAAACTTCTTCATAATTTTACTTTTAACTATTATTTTGGTTGCATTCTATTGTTGCTAGTTTTATTTTTTATAGTTTCAACTTTTATTTAGATTAAGGGGTACATTGTGCACTTTGTTACATTAGTATACTGCATAATGCTGAGGTTTGGGGTACAAATGATCTCAACACCCAGGTAGGGAACACAGTACCCAATAGGTAGTTTTTCAGCCCATGCCCACTTCCCTTCCTCCCCCATCAGGTAGTCCACAGTGTCCATTGTTCTAATCTTTGTGTCTATATGTATTCAATATTTAGCTGCCACTTGTAAGCAAGGAAGTGTGGTATTTGGTTTTTGGTTCCTATGTTAATTGCTTAGGATAATTGCCTCCAGCTCCATCCATGTTGGTTTGTTTTTTATATAGCTGCATAGTATTTCATGGTATATATGTACCACATTTTCTTTAACCAATCTATCATTGATGACCATTTAGGTTGATTCCATGTCTTTGCATTGTGAATAGCAGTTTGATGAACATGTGCATGGATGTGTTTTATGATAGACTGAATTATTTTCCCTTGGCTATATAGCCACTAGTGAGGTTGCTGGGTCAAATAGAGTTCCATTTAAAGTTTTTCAACAAATCTCCAAACTGCTTTCCATAGCGACTGAGCTAGTTTGCATTCCCACTAGCAGTGTATAAGCACTCTCTTTTCTCCACAGCCTCACCAGCATCTTTTATTTTTAACTTTTTACTAATTGCCATTTTGACTGTTGTGAGACGGTATTTTACTGTGGTTTTAATTTGCATTTCTCTGGTGATTAGTGATGTTGGGTATTTTTTATGTTTGATGGTCATTTGTACAACTTCTTTTTTTTTGTGGATCTATTTTTTTTTCTTTTTTATTTATTATTATTATTATTATTATTATTATACTTTAAGTTCTAGGGTACATGTGCATAACATGCAGGTTTGTTACATATGTATACTTGTGCCATGTTGCTGTGCTGCACCCATCAACTCGTCAGCACCCATCACCTCGTCATTTACATCAGGTATAACTCCCAATGCAATCCTTCCCCCCTCCCCCTCCCCATGATAGGCCCCGGTGTGTGATGTTCCCCTTCCCGAGTCCAAGTGATCTCATTGTTCAGTTCCCACCTATGAGTGAGAACATGCGGTGTTTGGTTTTCTGTTCTTGTGATAGTTTGCTGAGAATGATGGTTTCCAGCTGCATCCATGTCCCTACAAAGGACACAAACTCATCCTTTTTTATGGCTGCATAGTATTCCATGGTGG
>NW_020251829.1:0-1571 GCF_003255815.1 Theropithecus gelada | reverse complement strand
TTTGTCATAAATAGCTCTTATTATTTTGAGGTACGTTCCATCAATACCGAATTTATTGAGCGTTTTTAGCATGAAGGGCTGTTGAATTTTGTCAAAAGCCTTTTCTGCATCTATTGAGATAATCATGTGGTTCTTGTCTTTGGTTCTGTTTATATGCTCGATTATGTTTATTGATTTGCAAATGTTGAACCAGCCTTGCATCCCAGGGATGAAGCCCACTTGATCATGGTGGATAAGCTTTTTGATGTGCTGCTGGATCCAGTTTGCCAGTATTTTATTGAGGATTTTTGCATCGATGTTCATCAGGGTTATTGGTCTAAAATTCTCTTTTTTTGTTGTGTCTCTGCCAGGCTTTGGTATCAGGATGATGTTGGCCTCATAAAATGAGTTAGGGAGGATTCCCTCTTTTTCTATTGATTGGAATAGTTTCAGAAGGAATGGTACCAACTCCTCCTTATACCTCTGGTAGAATTCAGCTGTGAATCCATCTGGTCCTGGACTTTTTTTGGTTGGTAGGCTATTAATTATTGCCTCAATTTCAGAGCCTACTATTGGTCTATTCAGGGATTCAACTTCTTCCTGGTTTAGTCTTGGAAGAGTGTAAGTGTCCAGGAAATTATCCATTTCTTCTAGGTTTTCCAGTTTATTTGCGTAGAGGTGTTTATAGTATTCTGTGATGGTAGTTTGTATTTCTGTGGGGTCGGTGGTGATATCCCCTTTATCATTTTTAATTGCGTCGATTTGATTCTTCTCTCTTTTCTTCTTTATTAGTCTTGCTAGTGGTCTGTCAATTTTGTTGATCTTTTCAAAAAACCAACTCCTGGATTCATTGATTTTTTGGAGGGTTTTTTGTGTCTCTATCTCCTTCAGTTCTGCTCTTATCTTAGTTATTTCTTTCCTTCTGCTAGCTTTCGAATGTGTTTGCTCTTGCTTCTCTAGTTCTTTTAATTGCGATGTTAGAGTGTCAATTTTTGATCTTTCCTGCTTTCTCTTGTGGGCATTTAGTGCTATAAATTTCCCTCTACACACTGCTTTAAATGTGTCCCAGAGATTCTGGTATGTTGTATCTTTGTTCTCATTGGTTTCAAAGAACATCTTGATTTCTGCCTTCATTTCGTTATGTACCCAGTAGTCATTCAGGAGCAGATTGTTCAGTTTCCATGTAGTGGAGCGCTTTTGATTGAGTTTCTTAGTCCTGAGTTCTAGTTTGATTGCACTGTGGTCTGAGAGACAGTTTGTTATAATTTCTGTTCTTGTACATTTGCTGAGGAGTGCTTTACTTCCAATTATATGGTCAATTTTGGAGTAAGTACGATGTGGTGCTGAGAAGAATGTATATTCTGTTGATTTGGGGTGGAGAGTTCTGTAGATGTCTATTAGGTCTGCTTGCTGCAGAGATGAGTTCAAGTCCTGGATATCCTTGTTAACTTTCTGTCTTGTTGATCTGTCTAATGTTGACAGTGGAGTGTTGAAGTCTCCCATTATTATTGTATGGGAGTCTACGTCTCTTTGTAAGTCTCTAAGGACTTGCTTTATGAATCTGGGTGCTCCTGTATTGGGTGCATATATAT
>NW_020251828.1:0-1571 GCF_003255815.1 Theropithecus gelada | reverse complement strand
TCTCTTTGCTAGCCTTATTTCTGTGGAATCTGAGAACATATATTTCGTATCCCTTTGAAGACTATAGGGCAATATAGGGCCAAAGGAAATATCCACCGATAACAAAGAGAAAGAAGGTTTCTGAGAAACTTCTTTGTGTTCTGTGAAATCATCTCACAGAGTTACAGCTTTCCCCTAAAGAAGCCTTTCGCTCAGCCAGTTCTTGTGGAATTGGAAAAGTGATATTTGGAAGCCCAGAGAGGGCTATGGTGAAAAAGGAAATATCCTCAGATGAAATCTGGAAAGAAGCTTTCTGAGAAACTCCTTAGGGTTCTCTTAATTCATCTCACAGAGTTACATCTGTATTTCGTGGATCTCTTTGCTAGCCTTATTTCTCTGGAATCTGAGAACAGATATTTCGGATCCCTTTGAAGACTGTAGGGCCATATAGGGCCAAAGGAAATATCCTCCGATAACAAACAGAAAGAAGCTTTCTGAGAAACGTCTTCGTATTCTGTAAAATCATCTCCCAGAGTTACAGCTTTCCCCTCAAGAAGCCTTTCGCTAAGACAGTTCTTGTGGAATTGGCAAAGTGATATTTGGAAGCCCATGGAAGGCTATGGTGAAAAAGGAAATATCCTCAGATGAAATATGGAAAGCAGCTTTCTGAGAAACTGCTCCGTGATGTGTGACTTCCACTCACAGAGTTACATGTGTATTTAGTGGATCTCTTTGCCAGCCTTACTTCTGTGGAATCTGAGAAGAGATATTTCGGATCCCTTTGAAGACTATAGGGACAAGCAAATATCCTCCGATAAAAAAGAGAAAGAAGCTTTCTGAGAAACTTCTTTGTGTTCTGTGAAATCATCTCACAGAGTTACAGCTTTCCACTCAAGAAGCCTTTCGCTAAGACAGTTCTTGTTTAATTGGAAAAGTGATATTTGGAAGGCCTTAGAGGGCTATGGTGAAAAAGGAAATATCCTCAGATGAAATCTGGAAAGAAGCTTTCTGAGAAAGCTCTTTGTGTTCTGTGAAATCATCTCAGAGAAGTACAGCTTTCGCCTCAAGAAGTATTTTTTAACCTTATTTCTGTTTAATCTGAGAACAGATATTTCGGATCCCTATAGAGGGCTACGGTGAAAAAGGAAATATCCTCAGATGAAATCTGGAAAGAAGCTTTCTGAGAAACTGCTTAGTGTTCTGTTAATTCATCTCACAGAGTTACATCTGTATTTCGTGGATCTCTTTGCTCGCCTTATTTCTGTGGAATCTGAGAACATATATTTCGGATCCCTTTGAAGACTATAGGGCCAAAGGAAATATCCTCCGGTAACAAAGAGAAAGAAGCTTTCTGAGAAACTTCTTTGTGTTCTGTGAAATCATCTCGCAGAGTTACATCTGTATTTCGTGGATCTCTTTGCTAGCCTTGTTTTTGTGGAATCTGAGAACAGATATTTCCGATGCCTTTGAAAACGATAGGGCCATATAGGGACAAAGGAAATATCCTCCGATAGCAAAGAGAACGAAGTTTTCTGAGAAACTTCTTTGTGTTCTGTGAAATCATCTCACAGAGTTACAGCTTTCCCTTCAAG
>NW_020251827.1:0-1571 GCF_003255815.1 Theropithecus gelada | reverse complement strand
AGAAATAAGTCTAGCAAGGAGATCCACGGAATACAGATGTAACTCTGCGAGATGAATTAACAAAACACTAAGCAGTTTCTCAGAAAGCTTCTTGCCGTATTTCATCTGAGGATATTTCCTTTTTCACCATAGCCCTCTAAGGGCTTCCATATATCACTTTGCCAATTCCACCAGAACTGTCTTAGCGAAAGGCTTCTTGAGGGGAAAGCTTTAACTCTGTGAGGTGATTTCACAGAACACAAAGAAGTTTCTCAGAAAGCTTCTTTCTGTTTGTTATCGGAGGATATTTCCTTTGGCCCTATAGTCTTCAATGGGATCCGAAATATCTGTTTTCAGATTCCACAGAAATAAGTCTAGCAAAGACATGCTCGAAATACAGATGTAACTCTGTGAGATGAATTATCAGAACACTAAGCACTTTCTCAGAACGCTTCTTTACAGATTTCATCTGAGGATATTTCCTTTTTCATCATACCCCTGTATGGGCTTCCAAATTTCACTTTGCCAATTCCTCAAGAACTGTCATAGCGAAAGGGTTCTTGAGGGGAAAGCTGTAACTCTGTGAGATGGATTCACAGAACACAAAGAAGTTTCTCAGAAAGCTTCTTTCTCTTTCTTATCAGAGGATATTTCCTTTGGCCCTATCGTCTTCAAAGGGATCTGAAATATCTGTTCTGAGATACCACAGAAATAAGGCTAGCAAAGAGATGCACGAAACACAGATGTAACTCTGTGAGATGAATTAACAGAACACTAAGCAGTTTCTCAGAAAGCTTCTTTCCAGATTTCATCTGAGGATATTTCCTTTTTCACCATAGCCCTCTACGGGCTTCCAAATATCACTCTACCAATTCCACCAGAACTGTCTTAGTGAAAGGCTCCTTGAGGCGAAAGCTGTAATTCTGTGAGATGATTTCACAGAACACAAAGAAGTGTCTCAGAAAGCTTCTTTCTCTTTGTTATCGGAGGATATTTCCTTTGGCCCTATAGTTTTCAAAGGGTTCCGAAATATCTGTTCTCAGATTCCACAGAAATAAGGCTAGCAAAGACATCCAGGAAATACAGATGTAACTCTGTGAGATGAATTAACAGAACACTAAGCAGTTTCTCTGAAAGCTTCTTGTAAGATTTCATCTGAGGATATTTCCTTTTTCACCATAGCCCTCTATGGGCTTCCAAATATCAATTTGCCAATTCCTCAAAAACTATCTTAGCGAACGGCTTCCTCAGGGGAAAGCTGTAGCTCTGTGAGATGATTTCACAGAACACAAAGAAGTTTCTCAGAAAGCTTCTTTCTCTTTGTTATCGGAGGATATTTCATTTGGCTCTACAGTCTTCAAAGTGAACCGAAATATCAGTTCTCAGATTCCACAGAAATAAGGGTAGCAAGGAGATCCACGAAATACAGATGTTACACTGTGAGATGAATTAACAGAACACAAAGCAGTTTATCAGAAAGCTTCTTTCCAGATTTCTTCTCACGATATTTCCTTTTTCACCATAGCCCTCTATGGGCTTCCAAATATCACTTTGCCAATTCCACTAGAACTGTCTTAGAGAAAGGGTCTTTA
>NW_020251826.1:0-1572 GCF_003255815.1 Theropithecus gelada | reverse complement strand
TGTTAGAAGGAAAACTAACAAACAGGAAGGACACCCACACCAAAACCCCATCAGTACGTCACCATCATCAAAGACCAGAGGCAGATAAAACCACAAAGATGGGGAAAAAGCAGGGCAGAAAAGCTGGAAATTCAAAAAATAAGAGCGCATCTCCCCCAGCAAAGGAACGCAGCTCATCGCCAGCAATGGATCAAAGCTGGACGGAGAATGACTTTGACGAGATGAGAGAAGAAGCCTCCAGTCCATCAAACTTCTCAGAGCTAAAGGAGGAATTACGTACCCAGCGCAAAGAAACTAAAAATCTTGAAAAAAGAGTGGAAGAATTGATAACTAGAATAATTAATGCAGAGAAGGTCATAAATGAAATGAAAGAGATGAAAACCATGACACGAGAAATACGTGACAAATGCACAAGCTTCAGTAACCAACTCGATCAACTGGGAGAAAGAGTATCAGCGATTGAAGATCAAATGAATGAAATGAAGCAAGAAGAGAAACCTAAAGAAAAAAGAAGAAAAAGAAAGAACAAAGCCTGCAAGAAGTATGGGATTATGTAAAAAGACCAAATCTACGTCTGATTGGGGTGCCTGAAAGTGAGGGGGAAAATGGAACCAAATTGGAAAACATTCTTTAGGATATCATCCAGGAGAACTTCCCCAACCTAATAGGGCAGGCCAACATTCAAATTCAGGAAATACAGAGAACGCCACAAAGATACTCCTCGAGAAGAGCAACTCCAAGACACGTAATTGCCAGATTCACTAAAGTTGAAATGAAGGAAAAAATCTTAAGGGCAGCCAGAGAGAAGGGTCGCGTTACCCACAAAGGGAAGCCCATCAGACTAACAGCAGATCTCTCGGCAGAAACTCTACAAGCCAGAAGAGAGTGGGGGCCAATATTCAACATTCTTAAAGAAAGAATTTTAAACCCAGAATTTCATATCCATCCAAACTAAGTTTCATAAGTGAAGGAGAAATGAAATACTTTACAGATAAGCAAATGCTTAGAGATTTTGTCACCATCAGGCCTGCCTTACAAGAGACCCTGAAGGAAGCACTAAACATGGAAAGGAACAACCGGTACCAGCCATTGCAAAAACATGCCAAAATGTAAAGACCATCGAGGCTAGGAAGAAACTGCATCAACTAACGAGCAAAATAACCAGTTAATATCATAATGGCAGGATCAAGTTCACACATAACAATATTAACCTTAAATGTAAATGAACTAAATGCTCCAATGAAAAGACACAGACTGGCAAACTGGATAAAGAGTCAAGACCGATCAGTTTGCTGTATTCAGGAGACCCATCTCACATGCAGAGACACACATAGACTCAAAATAAAGGGATGGAGGAAGGTCTACCAAGCAAATGGAGAACAAAAAAAAGCAGGAGTTGCAATACTAGTCTCTGATAAAACAGACTTTAAACCATCAAATATCAAAAGAGACAAAGAAGGCCATTACATAATGGTAAAGGGATCAATTCAACAGGAAGAGCTAACTATCCTAAATATATATGCATCCAATACAGGAGCACCCAGATTCATAAAGCAAGTCCTTAGAGACTTA
>NW_020251825.1:0-1572 GCF_003255815.1 Theropithecus gelada | reverse complement strand
TCAGCCAGACAGGTGGAGTGAACCCAGTTTTCCCCGCCTTGCTGTTTCACTCGGGCCCTGGGTGGATAGGGTGGTGCCCCGCACACCGGCGAGGATGGGTCTCCACTCAGTCCAGAGGCAAACATGCATCTCACACAGAAATAATGCAGAACCAGCCATCTGGGCACCCCGGGCATGCTCAGGTTGATGCACAAAACCAACGCCGCGCGTGGCCCTGACGTCTGCGTGTTCACATCACTCCACGCACATTGCTCGGTCATCGCCTCGGTGAGTTTGTAAGCTCGTTGTGTGGTTCTGGGGTTCTTTGTCCCGGGTGGTGGTGGTGGTGATGACAGGCTCCCCACTGCCCCAGCTCAGGTATGGAAGATGATGGCACCAACGGCTCCTTGTTTCTCAGACACGGGAGCAGGTGCTCTGTGCAGCCAGTTCCACCTGCAGCAGCATCTGTTCCCTATGCCGATTCCATTCGGAGTGTGTGCCTCCCTTCTGTTGAGGGTGCAGCCTTTTTTCAGGGAAGAACTGTGTCCTGTTTGCCTATATCTCCTGTTGTGTATCTCATGGCTGAATAAGTAGCTATAGGATATCTCGGTGGCTGAATGCTAGGTTCATTGGAAGGAAAACTTTATACTTTTTTTTTCTTTTTGGAATGGAGTTTCACACTCAACGCCCAGGCTGAAGTGCAATGGCAAGATCTTGGCTCATTGCAAACTCTTCCTCCTGGGGTCAAGTGATTCTCGTCCCTCAGCCTCCCAAGTAACTGGGGCTACAGGCGTCTGCCACCATGCCTGGCTAATTTTCGTATTTTCGTTAGAGAAGGGATTTCACCATGTTGGCCAGGCTGGTCTTAAACTCTTGACCTCAGGTGATGCACCCACCTGGGCCACCCAAAGTGCTGGGATTATGGCCATGAGCCACCACACCTAAGAACTTAATACCATTTTTTTTTTAAATCATAATGGGCTTGTTAAATGCTTACGTTAATGTTTATTTTTAAAAATGTTATCTGTGACCTTTCAGCTTTTCATAGCACTTCTCGTGTGAATATTTAAAAAAGGCCCTTTAGTCGTGGGGGAGAAGCGGTTATCCCTTTCAGCAGAGGGAGATGGAGGAGCAGGCCCTGGTGGGTCTGAGCACAGGCAGTCACCCCAGCCTTGGTGCTTGCTTAGGTCTGTTCTCCGTTCACCGTAGCCGCATCCACTCTCATTGTCACCTTAAAAATAAGCTTTTTCCTCTTTCTAATGAGAACAGTTAGTTTGTTAACCATCAGGTTAAGGTATCGAGAATGATGGCTTTCAGGCCTCAGGTATGACACAAGTAATAAATGCAGCTGACCCTGAACAACATAGGTTTTGAGCTTCGAAGGATCACTTATGTTAATTATTTTCCAACCTACCCTTACTGAAAAAACCTGGCTCTGTGGAGGGCCGACGTTTCCTACATGCGGTTCCATAGGGTGGCCGCGGGGTCCTGTGGATACGTAGATTTGGGTAAACTCGGGGGGTGTTCTGGAATCCATGTCCCTGTGTATACAGAGGGACAACTGCAGCTTCTTAAAAGTTTGTGTCCTGCCTT
>NW_020251824.1:621-1572 GCF_003255815.1 Theropithecus gelada | reverse complement strand
ATATTTCGGATCCCTTTGAACGCTATAGGGCCAAAGGAAATATCCTCTGATAACAAAGAGAATGAAGCTTTCTGAGAAACTTCTTTGTGTTCTGTGAAATCATCTCACAGAGTTACAGTTTTCCCCTCAAGAAGCCTTTCGCTAAGACTCTTCTTGTGGAATTGGCAAATTGATATTTCGAAGCCCGTGGAGGGCTATGGTGAAAAAGGAAATATCCTCAGATGAAATCTGGAAAGAAGCTTTCTGAGAAACTGCTTAGTGTTCTGTTAATTCATCTCACAGAGTTACATCTGTATTTCGTAGATCTCTTTGCTAGCCTTATTTCTGTGGAATCTGAGAACAGATATTTCGGATCCCTTTGAACGCTATAGGGCCAAAGGAAATATCCTCCGATAACAAAGAGAAGGAAGCTTTCTGAGACACTTCTTTGTGTTCTGTGAAATCATCTCACAGAGTTACAGTTTTCCCCTCAAGAAGCCTTTCGCTAAGACTCTTCTTGTGGAATTGTCAAATTGATATTTCGAAGCCCATGGAGGGCTTTGGTGAAAAAGGAAATATCCTCAGATGAAATCTGGAAAGAAGCTTTCTGAGAAACTGCTTAGTGTTCTGTTAATTCATCTCACAGAGTCACATCTGTGTTTCGTTGATCTCTTTGCTAGACTTATTTCTGTGGAATCTGAGAACAGATATTTCGGATCCCTTTGAACACTATAGGGCCAAAGGAAATATCCTCCTATAAGAAAGAGAAAGAAGCTTTCTGAGAAACTTCTTTGTGTTCTGTGAAATCATCTCACAGAGTTACAGCTTTCCCCTCAAGAAGCCTTTTGCTAAGACCGTTCTTGTGGAATTGGCAAAGTGATATTTGGAAGGCCATAGAGGGCTATGGTGAAAAAGGAAATATCCTCAGATGAAATCTGGAAAGAAGCTTTCTGAGAAACTGCATAGTGTTCT
>NW_020251824.1:0-590 GCF_003255815.1 Theropithecus gelada | reverse complement strand
CTGAGAACAGATATTTCGGATCCCTTTGAAGACTATAGGGCCAAAGGAAATATCCTCCGATAAGAAAGAGAAAGAAGCTTTCTGAGAAACTTCTTTGTGTTCTGTGAAATCATCTCACAGAGTTACAGCTTTCCCCTCAAGAAGCCTTTTGCTAAGACCGTTCTTGTGGAATTGGCAAAGTGATATTTGGAAGGCCATAGAGGGCTATGGTGAAAAAGGAAATATCCTCAGATGAAATCTGGAAAGAAGCTTTCTGAGAAACTGCTTAGTGTTCTGTTAATTCATCTCACAGAGTTACATCTGTATTTCGTGGATCTCTTTGGTAGACTTATTTCTGTGGAATCTGAGAACAGATATTTTGGATCCCTTTGAACGCTACAGGGCCAAAGGAAATATCCTCCGATAACAAAGAGAATGAAGCTTTCTGAGATACTTCTTTGTGTTCTCTGAAATCATCTCACAGAGATACAGCTTTCCCCTCAAGAAGCCATTCGCTAAGCCAGTTCTTGTGGAATTGACAAAGTGATATTTGGAAGCACATAAAGGGCTATGGTGAAAAAGGAAATATCCTCAGAAGAAATCTGGAAAGA
>NW_020251823.1:0-1572 GCF_003255815.1 Theropithecus gelada | reverse complement strand
TGTAAGTCTGTGAGATGAATTAACAGAACACTAAGCAGGTTCTCCGACAGCTTCTTCCCAGATTTCATCTGAGGATATTTACTTTTTCGCCATTGCCCTCTATGGGTTTCCAGATATCACTTTGCCAATTCAACAAGAACTGTCTTAGCGAAAGGCCTCTTGAGGGGAAAGATGTAGCTCTTTGAGTTGATTTCACAGAACACAAAGAAGTTTCTCAGAAAGCTTCTTTCTCTTTGTTATCGGAGGATATGTCCTTTGGCCCTATAGTCTTCAAAGGGATCCGAAAAATCTGTTCTCAGATTCCACAGAAATAAGGCTAGCAAAGAGATCCACGAAATACAGATGTAACTCTCTGAGATGAAATAACAGAACACTAAGCAGTTTCTCAGAAAGCTTCTTTCCAGATTTCATCTGAGATTACTTTGTTTTTCACCATAGCCCTCTATGGGCTTTCAAATATCACTTTGCCAATTCCACAAGAACTGTCTTAGGGAAAGTCTTCTTGAGGGGAAAGCTGTAAGTCTGTGAGATGATTTCACAAAACACAAAGAAGTTTTTCAGAAAGCTTCTTCCACTTTGTTATCGGAGGATATTTCCTTTGGCCCCAGAGTCTCCAAAGGGATCAGAAATATCTGTTCTCGGATTCCACAGATATAAGGCTAGCAAAGAGATACACGAAATACAGATGTACCTCTGTGAGATGAATTAACAGAACACTAAGCAGTTTCTCAGAAAGCTTCTTTCCAGATTTCATCTGAGGATATTTGCTTTTTCAACATTGCCCTCTAGGGGCTTCCAAATATCTCTTTGCCAATTCCACAAGAACTGTCTTAGCGAAAGGCTTCTTGAGAGGAAAGCTGTAACTCTGAGAGATGATTTCACAGAACACAAAGTCGTTTCTCAGAAAGCTTCTTTCTCTTTGTTATCGGAGGATATTTCCTTTGGCCCTATGGTCTTCAAAGGGATCCGAAATATCTGTTCTCAGATTCCACAGAAATAAGGCTAGCAAAGAGATGCACGAAATACAGATGTAACTCTGTGAGTGGAAGGCACACATCACAGAGCAGTTTCTCAGCAGGCTTCTTTCCAGATTTAATCTGAGGATATTTGCTTTTCCACCATAGCCCTCTATGGGCTTGCAAATATCACTTTGCGAATCCAACAAGAACTGTCTTAGCGAAAGGCTTCTTCAGGGGAAAGCTGTAACTCTGTGTGATGATTTCACCGAACACAAAGAAGTTTCTCAGAAAGCTTCTTTCTCTTTGTTATCGGAGGATATTTCCTTTGGCCCTATAGTCTTCAAAGGGATCCGAATTATCTGTTCTCGGATTCCACAGAAATAAGGCTACCAAAGAGATCCACGAAATACACATGTAACTCTGTGAGATGAATTAACAGAACACTAAGCAGTTTTTCAGAAAGCTTCCTTCCAGATTTCATTGGAGGATATTTCCTTTTTCGCCATTGCCCTCTATGGGCTTCCAGATATCACTTTGCCAATTCCTCAAGAGCTGTCTTAGCGAAAGGCTTCTTGAGGGGAAAGCTGTAACTCTGTGAGATGATTTCACAGAA
>NW_020251822.1:1148-1572 GCF_003255815.1 Theropithecus gelada | reverse complement strand
TTTGTGTTCTGTGAAATCATCTCACAGAGTTACAGCTTTCTGCTCATGAAGCATTTCGCTAAGACAGTTCTTGTGGAATTGGCAAAGTGATATTTGGAAGGCCTTAGAGGGCTATGCTGAAAAAGGAAATATCCTCAGATGAAATCTGGAAAGAAGCTTTCTGAGAAAGTGCTTAGTGTTCTCTTAATTCAACTCACGGAGTTACATCTGTATTTCGTGGATTTCTTTGCTAGCCTTATTTCTGTGGAATCTGAGAACAGATATTTCGGATCCCTTTGAAGGCTATAGGGCCAAAGGAAATATCCTCCGATAACAAAGAGAAAGAAGATTTCTGAGAAACTTCTTTGTGTTCTGTGAAATCATCTCACCGAGTTACAGCTTTCCGCTCAGGAAGCATTTCGCTAAGACAGTTCTTGTGGAATTG
>NW_020251822.1:611-1118 GCF_003255815.1 Theropithecus gelada | reverse complement strand
GGAAATATCCTCCGATAACAAAGAGAAAGAAGCTTTCTGAGAAACTTCTTTGTGTTCTGTGAAATCATCTAACAGAGTTACAGCTTTCCCCTCAAGAAGACTTTCGCTAAGACAGTTCTTGTGGAATTGGCAAAGTGATATTTGGAAACCCATAGAGGGCTCTGGTGAAAAAGCAAATATCGTCAGATGAAATCTGGAAAGAAGCTTTCTGAGAAACTGCTTAGTGTTCTGTTAATTCATCTCACAGTGTCACATCTGTATTTCTTGGATTTCTTTGCTAACCTTAATTCTGTGGATTCTGAAAACAGATATATGGGATCCCTTTAAAGACCATAGGGCCAAAGGAAATATCCTCCAATAACAAACATAAAGAAGCTTTCTGAGAAACTTCTTTGTGTTCTGTGAAATCATCTCTCAGAGTTACAGCTTTCCGCTCAGGAAGCATTTCGCTAAGACAGTTCTTGTGGAATTGGCAAAGTGATATTTGGAAGCCCATAGAGGGCTATG
>NW_020251822.1:0-574 GCF_003255815.1 Theropithecus gelada | reverse complement strand
TGAAAAAGGAAATATCCTCAGATGAAATCTGGAAAGAAGCTTTCTGAGAAACTGCTTAGTGTTCTGTTAATTCAACTCACAGAGTTATATGTGTATTTCGTGGATCTCTTTGCTAGCCTTATTTCTGTGGATTCTGAAAACAGATATATGGGATCCCTATGAAGAGTATAGGGGCAAAGGAAATATCCTCCGATAACAAAGAGAAAGAAGCTTTCTGAGAAACTTCTTTGTGTTCTGTGAAATCATCTCACAGAGTTACCGCTTTACCCTCAATAAGCTTTTCGCTAAGAGAGTTCTTGTGGAATTAGCATTGTGATATTTGGAAGCCCATAGAGGGCTATGGTGAAAAAGGAAATATCTTGAGATGAAATCTGGAAAGAAGCTTTCTGAGAAACTGCTTAGTGTTCTGTTAAGTCATCTCACAGAGTTACATCTGTATTTCGTGTATCTCTTTGCTAGCCTTATTTTTGTGGAACCAGAGAATAGATATTTCGGATCCCTTTGAAGACTATAGGGCCAAAGGAATTATCCTCCGATAACAAAGAGAAAGAAGCTTTCTCAGAAAGCTTCTTTC
>NW_020251821.1:0-1572 GCF_003255815.1 Theropithecus gelada | reverse complement strand
GCTTCTTTCCAGTTTTCATCTGAGGATATTTCCTTTTTCGACATACCCCTCTGAGGGCTTCCAAATATCACTTGGCCAATTCCACAAGAACTGTCTTAGCGAAAAGCTTCATGAGGGGAAAGCTGTAATTCTGAGAGATGATTTCACAGAACACAAAGAAGTTTCTCAGAAAGCTTCTTTCTCTTTGTTATCGGAGGATATTTCCTTTTCCCTGTAGTCTTCAAAGGGATCCGAAGTATCTGTTCTCAGATTCCACAGAAATAAGGCTAGCAAAGAGATCTACGAAATACAGATGTAATTCTGTGACTGGAAGTCGCACATCACAGAGCAGTTTCTCAGAAAGCTTCTTTCCAGATTTCATCTGAGGATATTTCCTTTTTCACCATAGCCCTTTGTGGGCTTCCAAATATCAGTTTCCATTTCCACAAGAACTGTCTTACCGAAAGGCTTCTTGAGGGGAAAGCTGTAACTCTGTGAGATGATTTCTCAGAACACAAAGAAGTTTCTCAGAAAGCTTCTTTCTGTTTTTTATCGGAGGATATTTCCTTTGGCCCTATAGTCTTCAAAGGGATCCGAAATAACTGTTTTCAGATTCCACAGAAATAAGGCTAGCAAAGTGATCCACGAAATACAGATGTAACTCTGTGAGATGAATTAACAGAACACTAAGCAGTTTCTCAGAAAACTTCTTTCCAGATTTCAGCTGATGGTATTTCCTTTCTCACCATGCCCTCTATGGGCTTCCAAATATCACTTTGCCAATTCCACAAGAACTGTCTTAGTGAAAGGCTTCTTGAGGGAAACCTGTAACTCTGTGAGATGATTTCACAGAACACAAAGAATTTTCTCATAAAGCTTCTTTCTCTTTGTTATCAGAGGATATTTCCTTTGGCCCTATAGTCTTCAAAGGGATCCGAAATATCTCTTCTCAGATTCCACAGAAATAAGGCTAGCAAAGGGATCCACGAAATACAGATGTAACTCGCTAAGATGAATTCACACAACACTAAGCAGTTTCTCAGAAAGCTTCTTTAAAGATTTCAGCTGAGAATATTTCCTTTTTCACCGTAGCCCTCTACGGGCTTCCAAATATCACTTTGCCAATTACACATGAACTGTCTTAGCGACACGATTCTTGAAGGGAAAGCTGTAACTCTGTGAGATGATTTCACAAAACACAAAGAAGTTTCTCAGAAAGCCTCTTTCTCTTTGTTATCCGCGGATATTTCCCTTGGCCCTATAGTCTTCAAAGGGATCCGAAATATCTGTTCTCAGATTCCACGGAAATAAGGCTAACAAAGAGATCCACGAAATACAGATGTAACTCTGTGAGATGAATTAACAGAACACTAAGCAGTTTCTCAGAAAGCTTCTTTCCAGATTTCATCTGAGGATATTTCCTTTTTCACCATAGCCCTCTGTGGGCTTCCAAATATCACATTCCAATTACACAAGAACTGTCTTAGCGAAAGGCTTCTTGAGGGGAAATCTGTAACTCTGTGAGATGATTTCTCAGAACACGAAGAAGTTTCTCAGAAAGCTTCTTTCTCTTTGTTATCGGAGGATATTTCC
>NW_020251820.1:0-1572 GCF_003255815.1 Theropithecus gelada | reverse complement strand
ACATCTGTTCTCAGATTCCACAGAAATAAGGCTAGCAAAGAGATCCAGGAAATACAGATGTACCTCCATGAGATGAATTAAGAGAATACTCAGCAGTTTCTCAGAAAGCTTCTTTCCAGATTTCATTGGAGGATATTTCCTTTTTCACCAGCGCCCTCTATGGGCATCCAAATATCACTTTGCCAGTTCCACAAGAACTGTCTTAGCGAAAGGCTTCTTGAGGGGAAAGCTGTAACTCTGTGAGATAACTTCACAGAACACAAAGAAGTTTCTCAGAAAGCTTCTTTCTCTTTGTTATCGGAGGATATTTCCTTTGGCCGTAGAGTCTTCAAAGGGATCCGAAATATCTGTTCTCAGATTCCACAGAAATAAGGCTAGCAAAGAGATCCACGAAATACAAATGTAACTCTGTGAGATGAATTAACAGAACACTCAGCAGTTTCTCAGAAAGCTTCTTTCCACATTTCATCTGAGGATATTTCCTTTTTCACCAGCGCCCTCTATGGGCTTGCAAATATCACCTTGCCAATTCCACGAGAACTGTCTTAGCGAAATGCTTCTTGAGGGGAAAGGTGTAACTCTGTGAGATGATTTCACAGAACACAAAGAAGTTTCTCAGAAAGCTTCTTTCTCTTTGTTATCGGAGGGTATTTCGTTTGGCCGTATAGACTTCAAAGGGATCCGAAATATCTGTTCTCAGATTCCACAGAAATAAGGCTACCAAAGACATCCACGAAATACAGATGGAACTCTGTGAGATGAATTAACAGAACCCTCAGCAGTTTCTCAGAAAGCTTCTTTCCAGATTTCATCTGAGGATATTTACTTTTTCACAAGCGCCCTCTATGGGCTTCCAAATATCACTTTGCCAATTCCACAAGAACTGTCTTAGCGAAAGGCTTCTTGAGGTGAAAGCTGTAACTCTGTGAGATGATTTCACAGAACACAAAGAAGCTTCTCAGAAAGCTTCTTTCTCTTTGTTATCGGAGGATATTTCCTTTGGCCCTATAGTCTTCAAAGGGATCCGAAATATCTGTTCTCAGATTCCACAGACAGAAGGCTAGAAAAGAGATCCACGATATACAGACGTAACTCTGTGCGATGAATTAACAGAACATTCAGCAGTTTCTCAGAAAGCTTCTTTCCAGATTTCATCTGAGGATATTTCCTTTTTCACCAGCGCCCTCTACGGGCTTCCAAATATCACTTTGCCAATTCCGCAAGAACTAACTTAGCGAAAGGCTTATTGAGGGGAAAGCTGTAACTGTGTGAGATGATTTCCCAGAAAACAAAGAAGTTTCTCAGAAAGCTTCTTTCTCTTTGTTATCGGAGGATATTTCCTTTGGCCCTATAGTCTTCAAAGGGATCCGAAATATCTGTTCTCAGATTCCACAGAAATAAGGCTATCAAGGAGATC
This sequence comes from Theropithecus gelada, assembly GCF_003255815.1. Taxonomy (NCBI): domain Eukaryota; kingdom Metazoa; phylum Chordata; class Mammalia; order Primates; family Cercopithecidae; genus Theropithecus; species Theropithecus gelada. The sequence continues at coordinate 155 of NW_020251820.1, read as the reverse complement.
CACGAAATACAGATGTAACTCTGTGAGATGAATTAGCAGAACACTCAGCAGTTTCTCAGAAAGCTTCTTTCCAGATTTCATCTGAGGATATTTCCTTTTTCACCAGCGCACTCTATGGGCTTCCGAATATCACTTTGCCAATTCCACAAGAACTG
>NW_020251819.1:0-7870 GCF_003255815.1 Theropithecus gelada | reverse complement strand
TTTGGAATTTCCGGCTGAGGCAGGGCTTGTTTTACAATTCGGAGGGCAGGAAAGCAGTTTTACAGAAGCAGAACAAAGGCAGTTAATCATTTAGTAACAAGTCTTACATCTAGCCTTGCAACAAACTCTGCCTGCGCCACGAACAAACAGAACCATTTACGGGGAGGGCCTAAAAGTTTTACTTTTCATTTTCCCCCTTTTCTTGTGTCTTAGAGGCTCAATCTTGAGCCTCTTCATCGGTTCTGAGCACTTGATACTGTTGGGTTAGCACCATAGCGTGTATTATGTTTAATTTATCATTAATAAAAGCGGTTAGACGGTTAAAAATGCACGGCCCGATGGTGAGTAAGAGCAAGAGGGTAAGTAGAGGGCCAATAAAGGGCAGGAGGTAAGGGAGGAGCCCTTGAAGCCCAGTCCAAAGTGGGTTGGAAGCTAGATCTTTTCTGCGTCTTTCTAGTTCTTCTTGTAAGGTTTTTATTTTGTCTCTCACAATCCCTGATTTGTTAGCATAAAAGCAGCATTTTTCTTGCAGGGCTAAACAGATTCCTCCTTGTTCTGCTGTAAGTAGATCTAGCCCCCTTCTGTTCTGGAGAACCACTTCGGCTAATGAGTCTACTTGATCTTGCAGATCTTGTATGGTGCTGGATAAGATTTGTACATCAGAAATTAGCTGATTAGATAATTTTGTATATTGGGTCACAGAGACACCTAGGCTTGTAGCTCCTGTTGTGAAGGCTGTGGTGATCCCTAGCCCAGCTAGTAAAGGAATAAACTGTATGGCCCGTTTAGGTCTATATATAAAATGATCAATAGCAGGGATAGGTACCGGTTCATCTCCGGGAATGATGTCAATGTCGGGGAGGAGAGTTGCTAGGACGCAAAGCCCCGTCCAGTTCGTGGGTAGATAAGTGTATGCCATGTTATTGCCACAGAGAAAGACCGAACCATTTACAGCGCATATGGGACCGGTGACATTGGTTATGGAGGTACAGTTGCTGAAGGCAACATGGCCTAGATCTATTTCTTCTGTACTGTTGTAGGAAGGGGAAAAGAGGCAAGATGAATTGGAAAACTGCATCGGTTGGACTAGAAGGGGGGGAATTATTAAACAAGAGATATTAACCGAGGAGCAAGTTACGTAGGATAATGGGAAGGTAGGTATTGCGATAGGAGTAGGGGGACCTAATTTTAAACAAAGCCAACAGTCGTCGACCAGGCTCGTGTTGGACATTAGGAGTAAGTTGTAAGTGGCATTGAGAATGTTTAAAGTCTGGGCATCGACCATGAAGTTATCTCTAACCTTAGGCAAGGCCAAAGGGTGATACCGAAGTTCAGGATATAGGGCTTTATGAATTTCTTCCAGTTTTCTCTGAACACTTCTAATTCTTGTGGTGTCTAATGGACCTCCTCCATCTGAGACGTGGATAGGAGCTGTAGTGCTCCAGCAAATAGACTGTCCTTTTATGCCATTACAGGGAGATTGTATAAGTTTGCTGGTGGATCCTAATACTTGTACATCACTGGTGCCCCCAGTTTGTGTTTTTAGCAGAGTAGCCGTATAATATGTCTTATTGCCTGATCTGCATTGTTGGTATGAGGTGTAACAAGAACTGTGTACTGAGGACTGGTAAGAACTACAGGGGCACTCTTGGAGTGGCCCGCTAGGGGAGGTGTCTTTTGGAATTAACTTGCATTTCCATCTTTGGTCGGGCATTAAGTAAGCTGTCTTGCCTGAGCAAGTCACTTGACTGACCCTGTCTGACGGGGGCTCGGACACTTGTCCTCCGCTGCAATCGCATGGTCGGCCATATCGCTTTTGTACTAATTCTATGGCTTTGCGAGGGTCGTCAAACCCCGCGTAGACCAGTACTAGGTTGTATAAGAAGATTATCTTTGTTGTGAAGCTCATCTTGGACTATGTGAGGGGTTACTGCTATGTACGGCGCGGGGTAGGAGGACAAGGGCAAGTAAGAAGTCAAGTGCGTGAGAGTCTTATCTTAAGGGGGTCCTCGGAGTGGCGGAGCCTCCAAGTTCCGGATGACGCCGGTCCAGGCGTCCCTGGAGCAGCCTTGGCGTGGGATGCGTGAATCCAAGTGGCGATTCCGTCAACCTTTATAGCTGTGGGTGTGGTCAGGAGAACAAGGTAGGGTCCTTTCCACCGAGGCTCCAGTCCCTGAGAACGGTGTCGTCTAACGTAGACGGAGTCCCCCACCTGGAAGGGGTGGCTGGTCTGCGAATGTCCTGGCCGGTACAGTTCTGCCAAGGGGGCCCAGATTTGGGTCTGTACTGCTTGTAGTCCTTTTAGCCGGGCCTGTAGGTCAGTCTTAGAATTGGAGGGAGAAAAGGAGTCAAGTAAGGTTGACAAAGGGGGGGGTCCTCCGTAGAGGATTTCGTATGGAGTGAGCCCAAAGCGGTTAGGCGTATTCCGGGCTCTTAATAGAGCTAGAGATAGGAGGCGTCTCCAATCTTTTAAGCCAGTCTCTAAGGTCAATTTAGTAAGGGTCTCTTTTATTGTTCTATTCATTCTTTCTACCTGTCCTGAGCTCTGGGGTCTATAAGCACAATGTAATTTCCAATTAATCCCCAGTATCCTGGCTAGCCCCTGACTTACCTGGGAAACGAAGGCCGGCCCGTTGTCTGACCCAATTACCTTGGGAAGTCCAAATCTAGGAAAGATTTCTTCTAGAATCTTCTTGGCTACTATGTGTGCCGTTTCTTGCCGGGTGGGGAAGGCTTCTACCCATCCTGAAAAGGTATCTACAAACACTAGTAAGTACTTATACCCAGCATAGTGAGGCTTTACTTCAGTGAAGTCTACCTCCCAATAAGCCCCCGGGTGGCTGCCACGGGTTCGGGTTCCTGCTGGCACTCGAGTAGCCCCAGCGTTCACCTGCTGACAGACCTTGCAGGCTGAAGTCACCTGTTCTATTAGAGTACTTGCCTTGGGAATGAGAAAGTCAGTTTTTTCAATCAACATTTTTAACTTCCGGCTACCTAAGTGTGTCCAGGCGTGCATCTGCTGGATCATAGCCACAGCTTCTTTTTGTGGGAGGACTGTCTTCCCTTCTTTTTCCCAGTTCTTGGTGTCCTTGTTTTTTATAGCTCCCATGGCTTCTGCCTCTTCTTGATCTTCTGGGGTGTAGGTATGTTCATTTTGGTCGGTCTTGTTGGGTTCTGAGGCCAAGGTTAGTACTTTTGCCATGGCTGCCTGCTTGGCCACTTGGTCTGCCTGTCTGTTCCCCACCGCAACTGGATCCTGTCCTTTCTGATGTCCGGGACAGTGGATTATGGCTACTTCTCGTGGGAGGAAGAGGGCTTTTAACAAGGCAATTATTTCAGCTTTGTTCTTGATTTCTTTCCCCTCTGATGTTAGGAGACCTCTTCTTTCATAAATACTTCCATGGGTATGAGCCGTTGCAAAAGCATATCGGCTATCTGTATAAATATTAGCCTTCTTCCCCTTGGACAGCTCTAGGGCCTTTGTTAGCGCTATTAGCTCAGCCTTTTGTGCAGACGTGCCAGGGGGCAGTGACTGCGCCCAAATGGTGGTGTGGCCATCTACCACTGCTGCCCCCGCTCTCCGGGTACCTGAGTCAAGATAGCTGCTGCCGTCCGTATACCATGTGTGGTCCGCGTCTGGAAGTTCTGTGTCCTTGAGGTCCTCCCGCGTTCCGTGGGTTTCTGCCAACACCTGCCGACAGTCGTGAGGGCTCAGTTGATCTCCTGGTAGCGGCAGCAGCGTTGCAGGGTTCAGGGTGACCGGAGGGCCAAACTGGACGCGGTCCGTGTCCAATAGAAGGGCTTGGTAGTGGGTCAAGCGTGCATTGGTAATCCACCGGTCCGGGGGCTGTCGCACTATGGCCTCTAGAGCGTGTGGAGTAATAACAGTCAATGGCTGCCCTAGGGTTAACTTAGCAGAGTCTTTGACCAACATGGCAGTGGCTGCCATGATACGGAGACACGGGGGCCAACCGGCCGCTACAGGATCTAGTTTTTTAGACAGATACGCTACCGGTTTCTTCCAGGGCCCTAATTTCTGGGTTAAGACTCCTTTTGCAATTCCTTGCCTCTCATCTAGGAAGAGGGTGAAAGGTTTTGAGGTATCCGGCAACCCAAGGGCTGGGGCAGAGAGGAGTGCTTTCTTTAGAGTCTCAAAAGCCAATTGATGTTCTTCCTGCCAGGTAAAAGGGGTGCTTCCCTTGGTAAGGGTATAAAGGGGGGCAGCCAACTCAGCGAAACCGGGTATCCACAGGCGACAGAACCCAGCAGTTCCTAGGAATTCACGCACCTCTCTGGGATTCCGGGGCGGTGGAATGCGAGCCACAGTCTCTATGCGCCCAGGGGTGAGCCACCTTTTTCCCTCACTCAGTATGTACCCCAGGTAAGTTACCTTGGTCTGACAAATTTGTGCCTTCTTGGCGGACGCCCGGTATCCTTTCTCACCTAGTTCCTGGAGTAGATGTCTAGTACCTTGCATGCAGGCTTCCTTTGTGGGGGCCGCCAAGAGGAGGTCATCTACATACTGGAGCAGGGTCACTTCTGGATGCTGGGTCCGGAAGTCGGTGAGGTCCCTGTGGAGAGCCTCATCGAAGAGAGTGGGGGAGTTTTTGAACCCTTGGGGAAGACGGGTCCAGGTCAATTGGCCTGAGATTCCTCTCTCAGAGTCTTTCCACTCAAAGGCAAATAGTTCCTGGCTTTGGGGGGGGCCAGGGGTAAACAAAAGAAGGCATCTTTTAAGTCTAGTACGGTATACCAGCTGTAGTCTGGTTTTAAGGTACTGAGCAAGTTGTAAGGATTGGGGACCGTAGGGTGAATATCCACAGTTCTTTTATTAATTTCTCTCAAATCTTGGACGGGCCTGTAATCCTGGGTACCAGGCTTTTTTACTGGCAGAAGAGGAGTATTCCAGGGTGAGCGACAAGGTCGCAAAACTCCAAGTTCTAGAAATTTGATAATGTGTTGCCGAATGCCCATATGAGCCTCTAGGCTCATGGGGTATTGTTTGATAGATACAGGCACCGCTGTGGGCTTTAGATCAATTATAATTGGGGCTTGACACTTGGCCCGCCCAAGTCCTCCCGTTTCCGCCCAAGCTTGGGGAAAGTCTTGTAACCAGACATCAGGGAGGCTGGTGGTGACCGGGACGTCAAAAAGCCGGTGTTCATCTTGCAGAGACACAGTCAAAATTTGGATGGGCTGGCCATCTCGGTCTAACACGTGGGCCCCTGCCTCTGAGAAGTGGATCTGAGCTCCGAGTTTGGTTAGGAGATCTCGCCCCAGAAGGGGGTACGGACATTCAGGTACCACCAAGAAGGAGTGCGTCACCATTCCTTGCCCTAGGTTAACTGTCCGGTGGTTAGTCCATTTGTGCATTTTTCTTCCTGTTGCCCCCTGGACCCATGATGTACGAGAGGACAGGGGTCCGTTTGCCTTGGTCAAAACCGAGTGTTGGGCGCCTGTGTCCACCAAGAAGGTGGTGGGATGCCCCCCTACAGATAGAGTTAGCCGGGGCTCGGGGGGGGGGCTCCAGAGCCCTGACACCCCTATTCGCTGTCCTCACCTAAGGCGAGAACAGGGGCAGGTTTCTTCTGGTCTCTAGGACGCTTGGGGCAGTCCTTGATCCAATGCCCTCGCTCTTTGCAGTAGGCGCACTGGTCCTTATCTACTTTAGGCCGCCTTCTTGTTTCCCCTGACTTTCCTGTCCTTTTTTCTGTCACTACGGCTGCCAGGATTTTGGTCAAATGCTTATCTCTTTTTCTGTCTCTCCGATCTTCCCGTTCTTCCTGTTCTTTTATAAGCCTAGCTTCTCTTTCTTCTGGGGTTTCTCTTTTATTGTATACCTTTTCTGCCTCCCTTACTAATTCCTGCAGCCCATGAGTTTGGATTCCGTCTAGCCTTTGGAGTTTTCCTTTTATGTCTGGTGCTGCCTGATCTATGAACGACATGGCCACGGTAGCCTTGTGTTCTGGTGCTTCTGGATCAAATGGGGTATACATTCGAAACCCCTCCAGAAGCCTTTCCATAAAGGCTGCCGGGCTTTCATCTTTTCCCTGAGTTATAGTCCTTACCTTGGCCAAATTGGTGGGGCATTTTCCTGCCCCCTTGAGACCCACCAACAGAGCCTGGCGATAGATTCGGAGACTCTCCCTACCTGGTGCTGTCTCATAATCCCAGTCCGGGCGGGTGAGGGGAAATCCCTCGTCTATTTCATTGGGGAGCTGGGTTGGAAGGCCTCCTGGTCCCGGCACATTTTTCCGGGCTTCCAGGAGGACTCGCTGCCTTTCTTCGGTGGTTAAAAGGACCTGCAAAAGCTGTTGACAATCATCCCAGGTAGGCTGGTGGGTGAGGAGAATTGATTCTATCAACGAGGTCAAGGCCTGGGGGTCTTGGGAAAAAGGGGGGTTGTGGGTTTTCCAATTATAGAGGTCGGAGGCAGAAAAAGGCCAGTACTGGATCGTGCGGTTGACCGTGCGAAGGGGAAAAAGGGAAGATTGCCAGGTGGAAGGGCCATCCGGGCCTTCGGCCCGCCGGAGGCGGAGACGGGGGGTTTGTGGCGGGGTCTTGGGGGTGAGTTCAGGTGGGGCTGGAGAGGAAGGCGGGGTCGACGAGGAGACAAGAGAGGAAGGAGTGGGGGCAGAAGGGGTGGTAGGAGAAACGGGGGACAAGACAGGGGGCGAGGGTGAGTTGTAAGGTGGGGGTTTCAGGAGGGGATTATGTGGTGGATGAGGTAGAGGGTCTTGGAAGAGGAGGTCTTGATGCGACTCATCTGGGAGTACGGGTTTAGGTGGATCCAGGGTCCGGTTCTTTGGGACTTCTAGGGCAAGGAGAGTGGACTTGGGTGAGGAAGGGGTATAGAGAAAGGGTTTCACCCAAGGCGGAGGATTTCAGACGAGATCCTCCCAGGTGATGATGTAGGCCACTTGGTCCGGGTGACCATGCGGCCCAGGATCCATTACCTTTGTTTTAACCTGCAAAATAACGGAGAGGTTAAAAGTTCCGTCCCGGGGCCACCCGTCATGAAGGGTAGGCCACTCGGACGAGCAGAAAGTTTGCCATCGTCCTTTTCGGACTCCTACGGAAAGATTGTGGGCTCTGGCCCGGACGTCTGAAAAGTGTGTCAAAGTCAAAGATAGAGGAGTTGTTAGCGTCTGTCCCATTGTCCCGTCCTCAGGCTCATACACACATATAAATAAGACAACAGTGACAACACAAACCAGACAAAAACAGAGGAGCCGCGTGGCCAGAGAATGGCGCCAAAGTACTACAAGTGATTCAGATGGCAGGGGGAACCTGCCTTCAGATTTGAGGAGGCTGACAGTGTCATCAGCCTTCTTCCAGACGACCGCCGGGGCGTCCCCCGGGGTCGGAGTGTGAGGGTCCAGGACACGTCTGTCCTCCCTCTACACTCCTACGGAGGTTGGCCGACCTCAGAGACTAAAGACAAAACAAAAGTAAAGTACCTGACTACACGTAAGGGTCGTCTTGTCGTCCGTCCGCCACCGGTGGCCGGGGCCGCGCGGTTTCTGCCGAAAAGGAAAAGGGGCCGGTGTCCTCTGGCCGCCTCTCAAATCCCGGACGAGCCCCCAGATGTTAGAATCAAGTTCCTTAGGGGTTGAGAGTCGGCGCGAGGAACCACCCAACACACAGATTTCGGCAGAAAGTCATTTACTGGTGCACCAGGGCCCTCTCACTTGAAAGAAATGAGGGAGAGAGAGAGAGCCCCGATTTGTGGCGATACATCTCTTTTATAGCGTTTAGGCTTTATTTGCATACAGGCTATTGATTGGCCTCTTTTGTAACCTCGAGGCCAGGTGTCTTTTTCTATTTGGCGACGCAAAGGGGTGGGATAGGTACTAGCCCCGGGGAGGTC
>NW_020251818.1:0-1573 GCF_003255815.1 Theropithecus gelada | reverse complement strand
TTTGCATTTCTCTGATGGCCAGTGATGATGAGCATTTTTTCATGTGTTTGTTGGCTGTATGAATGTCTTCTTTTGAGAAATGTCTATTCATATCCTTTGCCCACTTTTTGATGGGGTTGTTTGTTTTTTTCTTGTAAATTTGTTGGAGTTCTTTGTAGGTTCTGGATATTAGCCCTTTGTCAGATGAGTAGATTGCAAAAATTTTCTCCCATTCTGTAGGTTGCCTGTTCACTCTGATGGTAGTTTCTTTTGCTGTGCAGAAGCTCTTTAGTTTAATGAGATCCCATTTGTCAATTTTGGCTTTTGCTGCCGTTGCTTTTGGTGTTTTAGACATGAAGTCTTTGCCCATGCCTATGTCCTGAATGGTACTACCTAGGTTTTCCTCTAGGATTTTTATGGTATTAGGTCTAACATTTAAGTCTCTAATCCATCTTGAATTAATTTTCGTATAAGGAGTAAGGAAAGGATCCAGTTTCAGCTTTCTACTTATGGCTAGCCAATTTTCCCAGCACCATTTATTAAATAGGGAATCCTTTCCCCATTTCTTGTTTTTGTCAGGTTTGTCAAAGATCAGATGGCTGTAGATGTGTGGTATTATTTCTGAGGACTCTGTTCTGTTCCATTGGTCTATATCTCTGTTTTGGTACCAGTACCATGCTGTTTTGGTTACTGTAGCCTTGTAGTATAGTTTGAAGTCAGGTAGCGTGATGCCTCCAGCTTTGTTCTTTTGACTTAGGATTGTCTTGGAGATGCGGGCTCTTTTTTGGTTCCATATGAACTTTAAAGCAGTTTTTTCCAATTCTGTGAAGAAACTCATTGGTAGCTTGATGGGGATGGCATTGAATCTATAAATTACCTTGGGCAGTATGGCCATTTTCACGATATTGATTCTTCCTATCCATGAGCATGGTATGTTCTTCCATTTGTTTGTGTCCTCTTTTATTTCACTGAGCAGTGGTTTGTAGTTCTCCTTGAAGAGGTCCTTTACATCCCTTGTAAGTTGGATTCCTAGGTATTTGATTCTCTTTGAAGCAATTGTGAATGGAAGTTCATTCATGATTTGGCTCTCTGTTTGTCTGTTACTGGTGTATAAGAATGCTTGTGATTTTTGCACATTAATTTTGTATCCTGAGACTTTGCTGAAGTTGCTTATCAGCTTAAGGAGATTTTGGGCTGAGACAATGGGGTTTTCTAAATATACAATCATGTCATCTGCAAAGAGGGACAATTTGACTTCTTCTTTTCCTAACTGAATACCCTTGATTTCTTTCTCTTGCCTGATTGCCCTAGCCAGAACTTCCAACACTATGTTGAATAGGAGTGGTGAGAGAGGGCATCCCTGTCTTGTGCCAGTTTTCAAAGGGAATTTTTCCAGTTTTTGCCCATTCAGTATGATATTGGCTGTGGGTTTGTCATAAATAGCTCTTATTATTTTGAGGTACGTTCCATCAATACCGAATTTATTGAGCGTTTTTAGCATGAAGGGCTGTTGAATTTTGTCAAAAGCCTTTTCTGCATCTATTGAAATAATCATGTGGTTCTTGTCTTTGGTTCTGTTTATATGCTGGATTAT
>NW_020251817.1:0-1573 GCF_003255815.1 Theropithecus gelada | reverse complement strand
ATAATCCAGCATATAAACAGAACCAAAGACAAGAACCACATGATTATTTCAATAGATGCAGAAAAGGCTTTTGACAAAATTCAACAGCCCTTCATGCTAAAAACGCTCAATAAATTCGGTATTGATGGAACGTACCTCAAAATAATAAGAGCTATTTATGACAAACCCACAGCCAATATCATACTGAATGGGCAAAAACTGGAAAAATTCCCTTTGAAAACTGGCACAAGACAGGGATGCCCTCTCTCACCACTCCTATTCAACATAGTGTTGGAAGTTCTGGCTAGGGCAATCAGGCAAGAGAAAGAAATCAAGGGTATTCAGTTAGGAAAAGAAGAAGTCAAATTGTCCCTCTTTGCAGATGACATGATTGTATATTTAGAAAACCCCATTGTCTCAGCCCAAAATCTCCTTAAGCTGATAAGCAACTTCAGCAAAGTCTCAGGATACAAAATTAATGTGCAAAAATCACAAGCATTCTTATACACCAGTAACAGACAAACAGAGAGCCAAATCATGAATGAACTTCCATTCACAATTGCTTCAAAGAGAATCAAATACCTAGGAATCCAACTTACAAGGGATGTAAAGGACCTCTTCAAGGAGAACTACAAACCACTGCTCAGTGAAATAAAAGAGGACACAAACAAATGGAAGAACATACCATGCTCATGGATAGGAAGAATCAATATCGTGAAAATGGCCATACTGCCCAAGGTAATTTATAGATTCAATGCCATCCCCATCAAGCTACCAATGAGTTTCTTCACAGAATTGGAAAAAACTGCTTTAAAGTTCATATGGAACCAAAAAAGAGCCCGCATCTCCAAGACAATCCTAAGTCAAAAGAACAAAGCTGGAGGCATCACGCTACCTGACTTCAAACTATACTACAAGGCTACAGTAACCAAAACAGCATGGTACTGGTACCAAAACAGAGATATAGACCAATGGAACAGAACAGAGTCCTCAGAAATAATACCACACATCTACAGCCATCTGATCTTTGACAAACCTGACAAAAACAAGAAATGGGGAAAGGATTCCCTATTTAATAAATGGTGCTGGGAAAATTGGCTAGCCATAAGTAGAAAGCTGAAACTGGATCCTTTCCTTACTCCTTATACGAAAATTAATTCAAGATGGATTAGAGACTTAAATGTTAGACCTAATACCATAAAAATCCTAGAGGAAAACCTAGGTAGTACCATTCAGGACATAGGCATGGGCAAAGACTTCATGTCTAAAACACCAAAAGCAACGGCAGCAAAAGCCAAAATTGACAAATGGGATCTCATTAAACTAAAGAGCTTCTGCACAGCAAAAGAAACTACCATCAGAGTGAACAGGCAACCTACAGAATGGGAGAAAATTTTTGCAATCTACTCATCTGACAAAGGGCTAATATCCAGAACCTACAAAGAACTCCAACAAATTTACAAGAAAAAAACAAACAACCCCATCAAAAAGTGGGCAAAGGATATGAATAGACATTTCTCAAAAGAAGACATTCATACAGCCAACAAACACATGAAAAAATGCTCATCATCACTGGCCATCAGAGAAATGCAAA
>NW_020251816.1:0-1573 GCF_003255815.1 Theropithecus gelada | reverse complement strand
CAGAACAATAAGCAGTTTCTCACAACACTTCTTTCCAGATTTCATCTAAGGATATTTCCTTTTCACCATAGCCCTCTCTGGGCTTCCAAATATCTTTTGCGAATTCCAGAAGAACAGGCCTAGCGAGCGGCTTCTTGAGGAGAAAGCTGTAACTCTGTGAGATGAATTCACAGAACACTAAACAGTTTCTCAGAAAGCTTCTTTCCAGATTTCTTCTGAAGATATTTCCTTTCACCATAGCCCTCTATGGGCTTCCAAATATCACTTTGCAAATTCCACAAGAACTGTCTTAGCGAAAGGCTTTTTCAGGGGAATGCTGTAACTCTGTGAGATGATTTCCCAGAACAAAAAGAAGTTTCTCAGAAAGCTTCTTTCTCCTTCTTATCGGAGGATATTTCCTTTGGCTATATAGTGTTCAAAGGGATCGGAAATATCTGTTCTCAGATTCCAGAGAAATAAGGCTAGCAAAGAGATCCACGAAATACAGTTGTAGCTCTGTAAGTGGAAGTCACACATCGCAAAGCAGTTTCTCAGAAAGCTTCTTTCCACTTTTTCTGTGAGGATATTTCCTTTTTTACCATAGCCCTCTATGGTCTTCCAAATATCACTTTCCGAATTCCACAAGAACAGGCTTAGCGAGCTGCTTCTTGAGGGGAAAGCTGCAATTCTGTGAGATGAATTCACAGAACACTAAGCAGTTTCTCAGAAAGCTTCTTTCCAGATTTTATCGGAGGATATTTCCTTTTTCACCATAGAAGTGTACGGGCTTCCAAATATCACTTTGCAAATTTCACAAGAACTGTCTTAGCGAAAGCATTGTGAGGGGAAAGCTGTAATTCTGTGAGACGATTACACAGAACACAAAGATGTTTCTCAGAAAGCTTCTTTCTCTTTGTTATCGGCGGATATTTCCTTTGGCCCTATAGTCTTCAAAGGGATCCGAAATATCTGTTCTCAGATTCCACAGAAATAAGGCTAGCAAAGAGATCCACGAAATACAGATGTAACTCTGTGAGTGGAAGTCACACATCACAAAGCCGTTTCTCACAAAGCTTCTTTCCATTTTTTCTCTGAGGATATTTCCTTTTTAACCATAGCCCTCTATGGGCTTCCAAATATCACTTTGCGATTCCATAAGAACAGGCTTAGCGAGCGGCTTCTTGAGGGGAAACCTGTAATTCTGTGAGATTAATTCACAGAACACTCAGAAGTTTCTCAGAAAGCTTCTTTCCAGATTTCATCAGAGGATATTTCCTTTTTCACCATAGCCCTCTATGGGTTTCCAAATATCACTTTGTAAATTCCACAAGAACTGTCTTAGCGAAAGGCTTCTTGAGGGGAAAGCTGTAACTCTGTGAGATGATTTCACAGAACACAGAACACAAAGAAGTTTCTCAGAAAGCTTCTTTCTCTTTGTTATCAGAGGATATTTCCTTTGGCGCTATAGTCTTCAAACGGATCCGAAATATCTGTTCTCAGATTCCACAGAAAAAAGGCTAGCAAAGAGATCCACGAAATACAGATGTAACTCTGTGAGTGGAAGTCACAGAATACAAAGCAGTTTCTCAGAAAG
>NW_020251815.1:0-1573 GCF_003255815.1 Theropithecus gelada | reverse complement strand
TGCAGCGAAAGGCTTCTTGAGGGGAAAGCTGTAACTCTGTGAGATGATTTCAAAAACACAAAGAAGTTTCTCAGAAAGCTTCTTTCTCTTTGTTATCGGAGGATATTTCCTTAGGCCCTATGGTCTTCAAAGGGATCCGAAATATCTGTTCTCAGATTCCACAGTAATAAGGCTAGCAAAGAGATCCACGAAACACAGATGTAACTCTGTGAGATGAATTAACAGAACACTAAGCAATTTCTCAGAAAGCTTCTTTCCAGATTTCATCCCAGGATGTTTCCTTTTTCACCTTAGACCTCTATCGTCTTTCAAATATCACTTTGCCAATTCCACAAGAACTGTCTTAGCGAAAGGCTTCTTGAGGGGAACGTTGTAACTCTGTGAGATGATTTCACAGAACACACAGAAGTTTCTCAGAAAGCTTCTTTCTCTTTGTTATCGGAGGATATTTCCTTTGGCTTATAGTCTTCAAAGGGATCCAAAATATCTCTTTTCAGATTCCACAGAAATGAGGCTAGAAAAGACATCCACGAGATACAGATGTAACTCTCTGAGATGAATTAACAGAACACTAAGCAGTTTCTCAGAAAGCTTCTTTCCAGATTTCATCCGAGCATACTTCCTTTTTCACCATAGCCCTCTACGGGCTTCCAAATATCACTTTGCCAATTCCACAAGAACTGTCTTAACGAAAGTCTTCTTGAGGGGAAAGCTCTAACTGTGTCGGATGATTTCACAGAACACAAAGAAGTTTTTCAGAAAGCTTCTTTCTCTTTGTTATCATAGGATATTTCCTTTGGCCCTATAATATTCAAAAGGATCTGAAATATCTGTTCTCAGATTCCACAGAAATAAGGCTAGCAAAGAGATCCACGAAATACAGATGTAACTCTGTGAGATGAATTAACAGACCACTAAGCAGTTTCTCAGAAAGCTTCTTTCCAGATTTCATCCGAGGATATTTCCTTTTTCACCATAGAACTCTATGGGCTTCCAAATATCACTTTGCCAATACCACAAGAACTGTCTTAGCGAAAGGCTTCTTGAGGGGAAAGCTGCAACTCTGTGAGATGACATCACAGAACACAAAGAAGTTTCTCAGAAAGCTTCTTTCTCTTTGTTATCGGAGGATATTTCCTTTGGCCCTATAGTCTTCAAAGGGATGCGAACTATCTGTTCTCAGATTCCACAGAAATAAGTCTACCAAGGAGATCCAATAAATACAGATGGAACTCTGTGAGATGAATTAACAGAACACTAAGCAATTTCTCAGTAGGCTTCTTTCCAGATTTCACCTGAGGATATTACCTTTTTCACCTTAGCCCTATATGGGCTTCCAAATATCACTTTGCCAGTTTCACAAGAACTCTCTTAGCCAAAGGCTTCTTGAGGGGAAAGCTGTAACTCTGTGAGATGATTTCACAGAACACAAAGAAGTTTCTCAGAAATCTTCCTTCTCTTTGTTATCGGAGGCTATTTCCTTTGTCCCTATACTCTTCAAAGGGATCAGAAATATCTGTTCTCAGATTCCACAGAAATAAGGCTAGCAAAGAGATCCACGAAATACAGATGG
>NW_020251814.1:0-1574 GCF_003255815.1 Theropithecus gelada | reverse complement strand
ATATGTATCAGTTCAGCAATGTACATTTTGGTGCCTTGCATCAGAGAACTCTTACAACTCAATAATAAAAAGACAAATAACCTAATGAAAAGGGTGCAAAGGATCTGAAAACAGATAGATAGATAGATAGATAGATAGATAGATAGATAGACAGACAGACAGTCAATAGCAATGTGAAATGATACTCAACACCATTAGCCATCAAGGAAATGCAAATTAAAATCACAAGGAGATACCACCTCCCACCCGCTGCAAAGGCTATATTAAAAAAGACAGATAATAACACAAGTAGGCGAGAAATTGGAACTCTTATACACTGCTAGTGAGAATATAAAATGGTGCAGGCATTTTGTAAGGCAGTCTGGCAGTTTCTCAAAAGATTAAGCATAGAGTTATATGACCTGACAGTTCCACTGCTAGGTGTGTACCCAAAACAATTTACAACAGATGTGTACACAAAAAGTCTTGTATATGCATACCCATAGTAGCATTATTCATAACAGCCTAAAAGTAGAAACAATTCAACTGTCCATCAACTGATGAATGGATAAATAAAGTTTGGTATAGTCATACAGTGGAATATTATTTGGCAATAAAAAGCAGTAAAGTTCTGATGTATGCTACAATAAGGATGAACCATGAAAATATTATGTGATATGAAAGAAACTAGTCAGAAAAGATATGCTTTATCATTTCATTTATATAAAATATCCAGAAAAAGCAACTCTATTGAGACATAAAGTAGTTGTATAGTGCTGAATGGGGATGGGAGGAATGGGAGGGGTTCATGGCTAAAGGGTGTGGAGTTGCTTTGTGAGGTGAAGAAAAATTTTCTAAAATTAATTGGGGTGACGGTTTTACAACTCTGTGAATATTTAAATACCATTTAACTGTACACGTTGAATGAGTGAACTATATTGTATGGGAATTATGTCTTAATGGTTCTGTTATTTAGAAAGAAAATTTGTCCAAAAAATGCTAAAACGTCAATTTAATCATTATTTAAATGAGATTAAACAGGAAATAAACTCATTATTCTTTATGTATTCAATACACATTAATCGAATTACATTTTTTAAAGTAACACAGAGGTGTGAATTTCTTCACAACTGGAGAGGTGAGACAACATTTTAACACTCTGGTATTGTACCAAAAAAGTGGAATTAGTAGTGGAAACAGTGGAATCCATGTTTCAGTTGTGAAGCTGTGTCTTACAACTGTAAACACAATGATTTTCACCACAAAATACTACTATGCAAGAAAAGTTTTCCTGATGAAGAGTTTTCCTAGGACTGGTATTTAACTTTACTTACTGTGCTTGGGCTCCCAAATTACTATTGTCAGCGCTTAAAAAAATCATACATATCTCTTAATGAGATGGTACATTTGGTTAGGTATTAAATTGCAAAATAGATTTTTGCTTTCTCCCCTTAGATCAATTTGAACATGTATTGTGAGATATTTTATAATATTTTGTACCTTAAAATGATACCTTTGAGCTATTTAATGAAAAACAGGTATAGAAATATATGTATCAGTTCAGCAATGTACATTTTGGTGCCTTGCATCAGAGA
>NW_020251813.1:0-1574 GCF_003255815.1 Theropithecus gelada | reverse complement strand
CACTCACCACAAAT
The DNA here is from genome assembly GCF_003255815.1 of Theropithecus gelada. Classification (NCBI taxonomy): domain Eukaryota; kingdom Metazoa; phylum Chordata; class Mammalia; order Primates; family Cercopithecidae; genus Theropithecus; species Theropithecus gelada. Next base: position 1,560 of record NW_020251813.1, on the reverse strand, counting down.
CAAGCCAGGGGAGGCCCTGCCAGAATTTGCAGCTGTGTTTCAGGTGGTTCCACAAGGCCTCTTTTATTTTGGTCTAGTCAGGTATAGAATTCTTTTTCTCTTTGATTTTTTTGAGACAGGCAAAAAAAACCCTTTTTGTTGCCCAGGCAGTGGTGTGAGCACAGCTTACTACAACCTCAACCTCCCAGGCTCAAGTGATCCTCCTGCCTCAGTCTCCTGAGTAGCCAGGACCCACAGGCACATGTCCCACATGTCCCCATGCCTGACTTATTTTTGTATTTTTTGTAGAGATGGAATTTTGCAATGTTGCCCAGGCTGGACTCGAACTCCTGGACTTAAGCAGTCCAGCTGCCTCAGCCTCCCAAAGTACTGAGATCACAGGCATGAGCCACCGTGCCTGGCCAAGTGTGTTTCTAATTTCAAAATTAAGAGGACCCCCAGCCAGTTAATTACGTCTCTTTTGGAGCATGCTGCTTATAGTACACCAGGAAAAATCATCCAGAACTTGGAAAGGGGTCTGGACAGACACAGCCCTTTGAGGTTGTCTGATAAACCCCTGGGGTCTTTAACCATCTGGAGGGATGTACCATGTCAGATTCACTGTTGTCGACGGGCTGAAGCCCAGGTTTCATGAGGTTATGTGTCGGCTTGTAGTACTTTCTCTGGCAGAGATGAGAGTGACTTCTGCTCACTGAGAGGCTCAACTCAGAGACTTCAGGGCCTGAGGGAAGGCAGTCTGTTTGAGCTGATCGAACAATCTCGCGCTACCCTTATTTTCTGAAACGCCTATGAGTGACTTCTCACATGGTCTTTGAAGCGGCTTCATGCCCGCCCTCCTTGGTAATGATCGAATGCTTTTTTTGACCCCTCGTCCCCTTTCTTTGGGATGTTCCGGTCTCAGTTCTCATGTGCTCTGCTTCTATGGGAATTTCTGAAGCTGCTGAATGTAGAAAGCACTGAGGAGGCTGTGCTCCCACCCCTGTGAGCCTTCCAGGTATCATCCTCTCCCCTTGGCAAGGCGGCATCCATGGCACACCGAGGAGGCTGTGCTCCTGTCCCCCGTGAGCTTTCCAGGCGTCCTCCTCTCCCCTCCAAGGGGGACAGGAGGAAACTTTCAAACCCTTCTTAAACTTGTTTTCATGTCTTTGTTTTAACAGATTTCTTTGTATCTTCTCCCTTATCCACAAGTGAGGGTGAACGCTGAGTTATTCACGGGAGTCAAGAAACCACACGCAGCCCAAAGTGACGTTTGTTTCCCTGAAATGATTTGTGTGTGTTCACCTTAAAATGCAACTCAGTAAAACAGGTGTGTTTTGAGAAATAACTTTCAATTACCCAGGTAAAAATGTGACAGTTAAATTTCATCGTCTGTGCGGGTGTCCACAGCCCCCTTCTGTGATTGCGTGTGAGTTTGTGACTTGTGGTTATTTTTGAGGAAAGAAAATCTGTTGCTGAGGACTTCAGAGAGTGTGCTGGGATTGTGTAGGGTGGACATCGGGGGCTTCAGTGTGTGGCTTCCTTGAAGAGGTTCAAATTAAGGCTGAGAGTCCCTACTCCAAA
>NW_020251812.1:0-1574 GCF_003255815.1 Theropithecus gelada | reverse complement strand
CCCCCAAGAACATTCTGGATCACAATTCAGAGTAGTGATTGCGATCAGGGCCACATGTGGCTGAATGTTTTTACAGGAGGACGCCACAGCTGGACTGACGCCACAGCTGGGTCTGGCTGGACTGAGAGCATTTCCCACTGTACATTCTTACAACACCATTTTATTTGCACTTTATTAAACTTCTATGGCCTTTTTCTGCTTATCTACTTTATGGGAGTGTTTCTTGTTCTTATGACTGTGGTGATACTTCAAGCTACAACTATCAATGTGTAAAATTAGTTTGGAAGTCGCCTTATCATTAAACATTTCACAAGCAAGCAGTCAGAGGCACCTAACCCGGAGGCCTGTTTTCTTCTCTGAGCCAAACCTACCTTGGACTCAAAGAAAACGGCACATGGAGAGGAGCTGGATCTCCAGCGCCCATTTCTAGGGAGCCTCCTGGGGAGCAGATATGGAGGGAGAAGCCCTGGGTTATGGCACTGTCGTACTAAAGAAAAGTCTATTTGGGTAATGTAAGCACCAGACTTAAGAGATTAAGCAAACCATGAAAAGAAACCACTAACCACAGCTTCTCCAAAACAGAACTAAACTCCCTTTAGTTTGAATTGGAAAAGCAGAAGTGATGATCAGGATACAAAAAAAAAAAAAAAAAAAAAAAAAAAAATGACACAGTATCTGAACACAGGAGAATAATCAAGGGCCACTGTCTCTTCCTGTGTCAGTGGGAGCCTCGCATCTAAGCTGGATTTAGAAGGTTGCTACTTGGGACTGAAAGGTATCCCCAACCCTAGTTTGTAAGCAAGTGGAGCAGAATGCTTCAATTATTTCAAGGTTTAGCGGTAAAGCTCTGCAACTCTCACAACCATTTTAATTGGTGTAATTTTAAAGTGACTCAATCTGTTGGCTGGAGTATCTAACGGCTTAATCACGGGGTCACGTTGGAAAATTTTTCCAATTGCTTTTGTTTTTCCTACTGAAGATGCATTTGAACGTTCTTGTAGTTTGCAGTTGGCTGGTTCTGATGTTTGGTCCTAAGGAGGCCCGAGTATCCATAGAGGTAGAATCTGAAACCTTAAGCCACTCGAGTGCTGTCTGGGCAGATGGAGACCCCAACCCGAGGGCCACTGACGGACTCAGCATGGGCGCAGGGCCGCCCAACGCAACGGGCCAGGTATTTGCCGGTTACAAAACAACATAAGCACACACCCCCAGGTGTGCACACACGCTCTGTACACGCTCACGTCTGTCCGTGCCAACACCAACCCACAACCCCGAGGTGTGCACACACGCTCTGTACACATCTGTCCCTGCCAATGCCAGCACATATCCCCAAGGTGTGCACACACGCTCTGTACACACTCACATCCCTCCCTGCCAATATGAGCACACATTCCCAGGGGTGCACACAGGCTCTGCACATACTCATGTCTGTCCCTGCAGCCTGAGTCAAACAGTCACAGAGAGGCAGAGGAGGAGGAAGAAGGATGCGATGGACACTGAGGTCCTGGGCCGGTTCCCCTCCCTACCTCGGGAGAGACCCCTCATGTGATCCTGCCATCACTCACCCTTCCGCC
>NW_020251811.1:0-1574 GCF_003255815.1 Theropithecus gelada | reverse complement strand
TGTGAAATCTGAGAACAGATATTTTGGATCCCTTTGAAGACTATAGGTCCAAAGGAAATATCCTCCGATAACAAAGAGATAGAAGCTTTCTGAGAAACTTCTTTGATATCTGTGAAATCATCTCACAGAGTTACAGCTTTTCCCTCAAGAAGCCTTTCGCTAAGACAGTTCTTGTGGAATTGTCAAAGTGATATCTGGAATCCCTTAGAGGGCAATGGCGAAAAAGGAAATATCCTCAGATGAAATCTGGAAGGAAGCTTTCTGAGAAACTGCTTAGGGTTCTGTTAATTCATCTCACAGAGTTACATCTGCATTTCGTGGATCTCTTTGCTACCCTTATTTCTGTGGAATCCGTGAACAGATATTTCGGATCCCTTTGAAGACTATAGGGCCAAATGAAATATCCTTTGATAAGAAAGACAAGAAGCTTTCTGAGAAACTTCTTTGTGTTCTGTGAAATCATCTCACAGAGTTGCACCTTTCCCCTCAAGAAGCCTTTGGCTAAGACAGTTCTTGTGGAATTGGCAAAGTGATATTTGGAAGCCCATAGAGGGCTATGGTGAAAAAGGAAATATCCTCCGATGAAATCTGGAAAGAAGCTTTCAGAGAAACTGCTTAGTGTTCTGTTAATTCATCTCAGAGAGTTACAACTGTATTTCGTGGATCTCTTTGCTAGCCTTATTTCTGTGGAATCAGAGAAGAAATATTTCGGATCCCATTGAAGACTGTAGGGCCAAAGGAAATATCCTCCAATAACAAAGAGAAAGAAGCTTTCTGAGAAACTTGTTTGTGTTCTGTGAAATCATCTCACAGAGTTACAGCTTTCCCCTCAAGAAGACTTTCGTTAAGACAGTTCTTGTGGAATTGGAAAAGTGATATTTGGAAGCCTATAGAGGGCTATGGTGAAAAAGGAAATATCCTCAGAAGAAATCTGGAAAGAAGCTTTCTGAGAAATTGCTCTGTGATGTGTGACTTCCACTAACCGAGTTACATCTGTATTTCGTGGATCTCTTTGCTAGCCTTATTTCTGTGGAATCTGAGAACAGATATTTCGGATCCCTTTGAAGACTATAGGGCCAAAGGAAATATCCTCCGATGACAAAGAGAAAGAAGCTTTCTCAGAAACGACTTTGTGTTCTGGGAAATCATCTCACAGAGTTACAGCTTTCCTCTCAAGAAGCCTTTCGGTGAGACACTTCTTGTGGAATTGGCAAAGTGATATTTGGAAACCCTTAGAGGGCTATGGTTAAAAAGATAATCTCCTCTGGTGAAATTTGGGAAGAAGGTTTCTGAGAAACGGCTTAGTGTTGTGTTAATTCATCTCACAGAGTTACATCTGTATTTCCTGGATCACTTTGCTAGCCTTATTTCTGTGGAATCTGAGAACAGATATTTCGGATCCCTTTGAAGAGTATAGGTCCAAAGGAAATATCCTCCGATAACAAAGAGAAAGAATCTTTCTGAGAAACTTCTTTGTATTCTGTGAAATCATCTCACAGAGTTACAGCTTTCACCTCAAGAAGCCTTTCGCTGAGACAGTTCTTGTGAAATTGGCGAAGTGATCTTTGGAAGCC
>NW_020251810.1:0-7874 GCF_003255815.1 Theropithecus gelada | reverse complement strand
GGTAGATTTAACAACTTTTTTATGGCCCTAAGAACTTTTCTGCCAGTTTGTCAAAAATTCATTACAAATTACACTGTGGGATACTGGTGTTACAATGTGTTTGTGTATGCAATTTAATATTTTATTTTTAAGACACTTTAATGCTTTTTAAAACTTCTAATTCATTTTCAGGTAATTATGCCTCAATGTTTAAATATAAGTTCAATAAAAACTCTTGTTGATGGTAGAATGGTTTTATGACTTTTTTTTTTTTTTTTTTGAGGCAGTGTCACTGTGTTGCCCAGGCTGGAATACAGTGGCACGATCTCAGTTCACTGCAACCTCCACCTCCTGGGTTGAAGCGATTCCTGTGCTTCAGCTTCTGAAGTAGTTGGAATTACAGGCATGCACCACCACACCCAGCTAATTTTTCTTATTTTTAGTAGAGAAAGTATTTTGCTATGTTGGCCAGGATGGTCTCCAACTCCTGGCCTCAAGTGATCCACCCTCCTCGGCCTTCCAAAGTGCTGGGGTTACAGATGTGAGTCACTGTGCCCAGCCAATTTGATGATTTTAAAACTCATTTTTAAACAGTATGATTTGTCTACGTTATTTTACTTTTATAACATTTAAATTAATATTTTGTCATGTTGTTGCTATTTATCACTCTTACTTTTAAATAGTTTTAATTAGTTTGAGCATATTTTTTGCTGTCGTAGGATATTATATTGCCAATATCTGATAAAAGAAAACAAAACTTTTGCTGTCAGAAAAAAAGCTATAAGGCTGGGTGTGGTGGCTCATGCCTGTAATCCTAGCACTTTGGGAGGCTGAGGCAGGAAGACTGCTTGAGCCCAGGAGTTTAAGACCAGCTTGGGCAACACAGTGAGACCCCATCTCTACAAAAAGTTAAAAATGAGCTGGGCATGGTGGCACACACTTGTAGTCCTAAATATTTGGAAGGCTAAAGCTGGAGGATCCCTGAAGCCCAGGAGGTTGAAGCTACAGTGAGCTATGATCTACACTGCACTACAGCCTGGGTGACAAAGTGAAACCCTGTCTCAAATAAATAAATAAATAAATAAATAAATAAATAAATAAAAGAAGGCCGGGCACGGTGGCTCATGCCTGTAATCCCAGCACTTTGGGAGGCCGAGGTGGGCAGATCACCTGGGGTCAGGGGTTCGAGACCAGCCTGGCCAACATGGTGAAACCCCACCTCAACACAAAAATTAGCTGGGTGTGGTGGCACACGCTTGTAATCCCAGCTACTCAGGAGGCTGAGGAAGGAAAATTGCTTGAACCCGGTCAGGAGGTCAGGAGACGGAGGTTGTAGGGAGCTGGGATTGCACCACTGCACTCCAGCCTGGGCGACAGAGCAACACTCCATCTGAAATAAATAAATAAATAAATAAATAAATAAATAAAATAAAAGAAGAAGAAAAGCTATAGAAAACATGTGTAGCACCAATTTGGAATTCAGAAACTAATAATAAATGTAGAAGGCCAAAAGAATATGAAGTTGGAAAGCAGAAAAATAATGAAAAACTTGCAAACATTAGAAAAGGAGACATCCAGGATAGGGTGAAAAGGTCTATCACAGATGTAACCAGAGTCCTAGAAGGTTAAAAAGAGAAGTGAGAGAGAATGGACAGAAGCTAAGTCAAAGAAACAATGTATTAGAATTTTCCACAACAGATAAAAAAAAAAATCAAGTCACAAATCATAGAAGCCAAATGAATCTTCAGCATGAGAAAGATGAAGAAAACTAAACTAAAGTATACAGTAGTAAAACCATTGAAAACTAAACTCTTAAAAGCAGCCAAAAAAAGAGAGACAGGGCCAGGAACGGTGGCTTACGCCTGTACTCCCAGCACTTTCGGAGGCCAAGGTGGGCGGATCACCTGAGGTCAGGACTTCGAGATCAGCCTGGCCAATACAGTGAGACCCCGTCTCTACCAAAAATACAAAAATTAGCTGAGCATGGTGGTGGGCGCCTGTAGTCCCAGCTACTCAGGAGGCTGAGGCAGGAGAATCACTTGAACCCGGGAGGCAGAGTTTGCAGTGAGCTGAGATCACGCCACTGTACGCCAGCCTGGGTGACAGAACAAGACTCCATCTCAAAAAAAAAAAAAAAAGAGACAGATACCCGGTTTTGTTTTTTGTTTTTGTTTGTAAAAAAAAACAGAGTCTTGCTCTGTCGCCCAGGTTGGAGTGCAGTGGATAGGATTACAGGTGGGTGCCACAATGCCCGGCTAATTTTTGTATTTTTAGTAGAGATGGGATTTTGCCATGTTTCCCAGGCTTGTCTTGAACGCCTGACCCCAAGTGATCCACCCACCTCGGCCTCCCAACACCTGGTCAAAGACAGATGTCCTTTAACGAGCAACAATTAGATCAGAGGTTACAAATTATAACCAATTTGGCCCACTGTCTGTTTCTGTATAGCCAGCAAGATAAGAATGATTTTTTATATTTTATTTATTTATTTATTTATTTACTTTCTTACTTATTTTGAGACCGAGTCTTACTCTGTCACCCAGGCTGGCGTGCAGTGGGCAATCTCAGCTCACTGCAACCTCCGCCTCCTGGGTTCAAGTGATTCTTGTGCCTCTGCCTTCTGAGTAGCTGGGATTACAGGCCAGTGTCACCATGCCTAGCTAAAATTTGTATTTTTAGTAGAGATGGGGTTTCACCATGTTGCCCAGGCTGGTCTCAAACTCCTGGCCTCAAGTGATCTGCCTGCCTTGGCCTCCCAAAGTGCTGGGATTACAAGCACGAGCCACCACGCCTGGCCAAATTTTACATTTAAAGTGGTTGAAAAATATATGAAAAGAATGATGCTGTGACACATTAAAAATGTATGAAATTCAAATTTAAGAGTCCATAAGTGAAGTTTTAGTGGAGCACAACCGCACTACTTAGTTAATGTGTTGCCTATGGATTCCTTGGTGCTAAAATGTCAGAGTGGAGTAGTTGCAGCAGAGAGTCCTTATGATCCAACAAAGCCGAAAATGTTGCTGCCTTGCCTTTTATATAAAAGTTTAGACAGATGGTTCACTTCTCAACAGGTTCTACATAAGACAGAAAACAACAAATGATACCTTTGAAATGCTGAAAGAATGTAACCGCAAATCTAAAATTCCAAGCTTACCAAAAATATCCTCCCAAAATGAAGGTCAAATGAAAATATTTTTAGAAAAAAAAAGAGAAGAGGCTAGGCATGGTGGCTCACGCCTGTAATCCCAGCACTTTGGGAGGTCGAGGCGGGCAGATCTCATGAGGCTAGGAGTTTGAGACTGGCCTGACCAACATGGAGAAACCCCGTCTCTCCTAAAAATACAAAATTAGCCTGGCATGGTGGCATATGCTTGCAATCCCAGCTACTCGGGAGGCTGAGGAAGGAGAATCGCTTGAACCTGGGAGATGCAGGTTGTAGTGAGCCAAGACCGTGCACTGCACTCCAGCCTGGGCAACAAGAGCAAAACTCCATCTCAAAAGAAAAAAATAAAAAAGAAAAACAAAAGAGAGTATGGCACAAGTATATCTGAGTAAAAGGAAATATTAAAGAGTGTTTTTTAGGCAGAAGAAAAAGAATCTCAGATACAAGCTCAGCATTGAAAAAAACAAAGAGAAAGGAAAGGCAAAAATGTGGGTAAGTTTAAACGAACATTGACTGCATAAAGCATAATAATAATATTTTACGTGATTTGACATATATAGAATTAAAATATATAATTTCAATAATATATGTGAGGTTAAATGGAATAAGCTGTTTTAAGATCCTTTTATTGCTTGGGAAGAGGGAAAAACCTATATATAACTATTGAATCACGGATGCAGACTTTCATCTCAGGGTTAATCACTGAACAAATAATTTAAAATGTTATGATTACCAAGTGATCAGAGAGGGCAAATAGAACAATAAAAGGTGATAAATCTAAAGAAAGGCATGAATGGAAAGAAAAAGAATACAGAATGGGCAAAATGCTTTCACAGTTAAATGTAAATGTACTATGTATAAATAGACTGAACACTCCAAAAGACAGGAACTGTCAGATTGGTTAAAATATTAACAATAGGCCAGGCGCAGTGGCTTACGCCTGTAATCCCAGTACTTTGGGAGGCCAAGGCGGGTGGATCACTTGAGGTCAAGAGATCGAGACCAACCTGGCCAGCATGGTAAAACCCCGTCTCTACTAAAAATAGAAAATTAGCTGGACATGGTAGCAGATGCCTGTAATCCCAGCTACTTGGGAGGCTGAGGCAGGAGAATCACTTGAACCCAGGAGGCAGAGTTTGTGGTGAGCCGAGATTGCGTCATTGCACTCCAACCTGGGCGACAAGAGCGAAACTCAGTCTCAAAAAAAAAAAAAAAAAATTAACAACATACTACTTATAAAATAAAGACAAAAAGTACAAGAATACACAGAAGGTGAAAGTGAGCAGATGAGAAAAGATATACCACACAAACAACAACCAAAAGAAAGATGCTGTAGTGATATTAACATCAGACAAAACAGACTTTAAGGCAAAAACCATTAAGAAATGAGATACTTCATGATGACAAAAGCCAATTTACCATAAAGATAACAATTATAACTTTGTATTTACATAATAACATAGCTTCAAATACAGAAAGAAAAAAATTAAATGAACTAAATAGGAAACAAATGTATAGTCTCACTAGCAGACTTTAAAAAATCTTTCTCAACTGATAGAATAAGCTGTAAGTACACAGATTTTAACAACGTAATTAACAAACTTAATCTCCTGACACATCTAGAAATTATACTTAATACGTATAGGCTATAAATTTTTTTCAAGAGCACAAAATGCTTACAAAATTCTGCAAAGACTGACATAATTCAGAGCATCTTGTCTGACCATAATAGAATTAAAGTTAGTAAGATTGCTAGAAAATTCCCAAATGGCACAAAATTAAGAAAAACATTTAAAAATAACTGAAGGATAAAAGATATCACAATAGAAATATATGTTCCACTCAAAAATTATGAAGATGCTACATAAAAAAGTGTGATACAGTTCTGATAGCACTAAACAATTAGAAAAGAACAGCTGAAAATCAATGATATAAGTTATCTAATTCAAGAGGTTAGAAAAGATCCACAAATTAAGCTCTAAGAATGGAATAAAATAATAAAGAACAGAAAGTAATAAAACTCAAACATACAAGAAAAAGGACTAAAAACAGTAATGTTTTTAAAAGCCAAGTAATGTCATGCATGGTGGCTCACATCTGAAATCCCAGCAATTTGGGAGGCCAAGGTGGGAGGATAGCTTGAGCCCAGGAGTTCGAGAACATCTTGGTCAACATAGTGAGACCCCTCTACAAAACATAAAAATCTTAGGTGGTGGTGTGTGCCTCTAATCCCAGCTATGTAGGAGGATGAGGCAGGAGGATCACTTGAGCCCAGAAGTTCGAGGCTGCAGTGAGCTATGATCATGCCACTGCATTCCAGCCTGGGTGACAGAATGAGACCCTGTCTCAAAGAAAAAAAAACAGTTGAGTAAGATTGATAAACTCTAGCAAGACTGAGTAAGATAAAATAAAGAAAACACAAAAAACCAGTATCAGGAATAACAAGTGGCGCATCACTTCAGATCCGTATAAACATTTAAATGATAAGCAGAGGATAGTATGCCAATAAATTTAAAAATTAAACAGAACAATCCCTAAACATAATTTGCTAAACTAAAACAAAAAGAAATAGGAAATATGAAAAGTCCTAAGTACTGAAGGTATACAAGCTATAATTAAACACTTTTCCCAATAAAAGCTTCAGGCCAAGATGGCTTCCCTGGTGAATTCCACTACCATAAAAAATAACTTTCCCTCTCTCACAACTTTTTCTTCCCTCACCATAAGCTGATGATCTTGCCTCACATTTTAGAAAATATGGCAGCTATCATAATAGCGGCCTCAATCTTCCTGCCCTCAACTGACCTGCAGGTGCACCCATCTTCTCCACCTTTCTCAGTATTACAACACAGGAGGTGACCTCTCCACCTATTAAAGGTAAATCCCCCTTTCCATTCTAGATTTTATCTCCTTTAACCCTGTCAAACACTTCAGTCCTTCATCTTTGTCTTGCAACATCAATGTCGCTCTCTCCATTAAGGCGATCCTATCAGCACTCAAACATGTCATAGCAGCTCCCATCTCAAAAATAAAACAAGTGTTTTTTCTTGACTCCATTCTTTCCTTTAGCCACTGCTCCATTTCTCTTTCCCTCTTCACAGGGGAAAAAAAAGTCCCTCTCTAAAAAGTTATCTAAAACTATCTCTAATGTCTACTTTTCACTCAATCTTTTAAGCATAAATAATATCTGATATATAAAAATATGTAATGCATGTGTGGGTTGTTCATGGCATCATAATAAAATGAATCAGAATCTATTTATTTCTTTCCATCTCCACTACCATCACCCTAATCAAAGTTCCTCTCATCTCCTGGATAGACTATTGTAACAACCTTTTAACTTACTGCCTGCTTTATGCCTCAAGTTTAATCTCTATAAACAGGGTTATTTTCTAAAAACCCTGCAGTAAAATCTCTCCATGCTTTGGAACTCACTTAGATCATCTACAAAGCCCTGCACAGGCAGGCTCCTACATCTCTAATCTTATTCTGTACCAGTTTCCACTCACTTTAGTCACAGCAGCTTCCTTTTGATTTCCAGAATACATGGCCTTCTTTGCTGTATCAGATCCTTTGCATTGTTGTTCCCTTAGCCTGGAATACTTCCCTTTTCCTCTTCCCCTCCCTGGCTGCTTCTTCTGACCCTTCAGGTCTCAGCTCAAATGTCACCTCTTCAGAAGCTCCCCTGACCACCCTGTTTGAAGGTGTCCTCATCCCACCCCAGTTACTCTTTCCCATCCTCCAATTTATCTCACAGCTGGGAGGTATGGCAACCACCATTTAGTTTGTTTGTATTTATTTGCCAAATTTCTGTTTCTCAAAATTTAATCTTCATGAAGGCGGGGACCTGGTCATTTTATTAGGTGCTGTAGCCCTTGTACCTAAGCCAGTTCACAGCATATAGATGTATAATATTGATTAAATACATCAATACTATATTTTGATTCTCAACTGATTTCTTGTTTGTATTCTCAATTAGTTAAGAACCTGGAGGACAGGTGGTGGGTTCCTCCAAAGTTTCTGCAGCCTTGCAGGTGAAGAAAACTAAATAATGAGTAAATAAGTTTGCCTTAAGAGAAATCAGTGGGGACCCTTATGAAAGCATTTTCAGGTAAATGAAGGAAGAAATGTCAGATAATGGTGAAACAAATGAGAAACATAAAGTTAACTGGAGAAGATAGACCTGAAAGGGATATTTTGTGTATGTTTGAATGAAGAACAAAATAATAATTATGAAAAGCATGTCCCCAGGAAAGCAGAATAGGATGAGATGGTTCCCAAAAGTGGAGGACAGAGAGAGAGGATAAGAGAAGATGGGGGTGAGAGAGACAGGCAGCGAGATGGGGGATCTCTTCCTCTGAGACAGCTTTGAACAAATATATCTTTAAAATTTTTTCAGATGTTGTGTTGAACATCCCCCTATAGTCTGTTACTTCAAATAAATCCCATCTTCGTGGTTCTGTTTAACTCACCAGGATAGGGAATTCTTGAAATTTCTCTCATTGTCACCCATGGTCCTTTCCCATTCTCCAAATGAGATATCATGTCTGGTTTGGAAACTGCAAGCCCTGTCCAGAGAAAAATAAACAGGATTTGATTGGAGTCATGAGCAAGAACTCCTGCCAAATTCAGTCTCAGTTCTGAATCTTCCATGCAGAATGACCATTACAGGAAGTTCTAGAGCCGCACTGTCCAATACAGTTGCCAGTTGTCACATATGGCTATTTAAATT
>NW_020251809.1:1148-1574 GCF_003255815.1 Theropithecus gelada | reverse complement strand
ATCTGAGAACAGATATTTCGGATCCCTTTGAAGAGTATAGGACCAAAGGAAATATCCTCCGATGACAAAGAGAAACAAGCTTCGTGAGAAACTTCTTTGTGTTCTGTGAAATCATCTCAGAGAGTTACAGCTTTCCGCTCAAGAAACCTTTTGCTAAGAGAGTTCTTGTGGAATTGGCAAAGTGATATTTGGAAACCCCTAGAGGGCTATGGTGAAAAAGGAAATATCCTCAGATGAAATCTGGAAAGAAGCTTTCTGAGAAACTGCTTAGTGTTCTGTTAATTCATCCCACAGAGTTACATCTGTATTTCGTGGATCTCTTTGCCAGCCTTTTTTCGGTGGAATCTGAGAAGAGATATTTCGGATCCCTTTGAAGACTATAGGGCCAAAGGAAATATCCTCCGATAACAAAGAGAAAGAAGCTTT
>NW_020251809.1:0-1089 GCF_003255815.1 Theropithecus gelada | reverse complement strand
AGAAGCCTTTCGCTAAGACAGTTCTTGTGGAATTGGCAAAGTGATATTTGGAAGCCCATAGAGGGCTATGGTGAAAAAGGAAATATCCTCAGATGAAATCTGGAAAGAAGCTTTCTGAGAAAGAGTTGAGTGTTCTGTTAATTTATCTCACAGAGGTACATCTCTATTTCGTGGATCTCTTTCCTAGCCTTATTTCTGTGGAATCTGAGAACAGATATTTCGGATCCCTTTGAGGACTATAGGGCCAAAGGAAATATCCTCCGATAACAAAGAGAAAGAAGCTTTCTGAGAAACCTCTTTGTGTTTTGTGAAATCATCTCACAGAGTTACAGCATTCCCCTCAAGAAGTCTTTCGCTAAGACAGTTTTTGTGCAATTGGCAAAGTGATATTTGGAAGCCCATAGAGGGTTATGGTGAAAAAGGAAATATCCAGAGATGAAATCTGGAAAGAAGCTTTCTGAGAAACTGCTGAGTGTTCTGTTAATTCATCTCACAGCCTTACATCTGTATTTCGTGAATCGCTTTGATAGCCTTGTTTCTGTGGAATCTGAGAACAAATATTTCAGATCCCTTTGAAGACTATAGGGCCAAAGGAAATATCCTCCGATAACAAAGAGAAAGAAGCTTTGTGAGAAACTTCATTGTGTTCTGTGAAATCATCTCACAGAGTTACAGCTTTCCCCTCAAGAAGCCTTTCGCTAAGACAGTTCTTGTGGAATTGGCAAGGTGATATTTGGAAGCCCTTGGAGGGCTATGGTGAAAAAGGAAATCTCCTCAGATGAAATCTGCAAAGAAGCTTTCTGAGAAACTGCTGAGTGTTCTGTTAATTCGTCTCACAGAATTCCATCTGTATTTCGTGGATCTCTTTGCTGGCCTTATTTCTGGGGAATCTGAGAACAGATATTTCGGATCCCTTTGAAGACTATAGGGCCAAAGGAAATATCCTCCGATAACAACGAGAAAGAAGCTTTCTGAGAAACTTCTTTGTGTTCTGTGAAATCATCTCACAGAGTTACAGCTTTCCCCTCAAGAAGCCTTTCACTAAGACAGTTCTTGTGGAATCGGCAAAGTGATATTTGGAAGCCCCTA
>NW_020251808.1:0-1574 GCF_003255815.1 Theropithecus gelada | reverse complement strand
TATTTGGAAGCCCATAGAGGGCTATGGGAAAAAGGAAATATCCTCAGATGAAATCTGGAAAGAAGCTTTCTGAGAAACTGCTTACTGTTGTGTTAATTCATCTCACAGAGTTACATCTGTATTTCGTGGATCTCTTTGCTAGCCTTATTTCTGTGGAATCTGAGAACAGATATTTCGGATCTCTTTGAAGACTATATGGCCAAAGGAAACATCTTCCGATAACAAAGAGAAACAAGCTTTCTGAGAAACTTCTTTGTGTTCTGTGAAATCATATCACAGAGTTACAGCTTTCCCCTCAAGAAGCCTTTCATTAAGACAGTTCTTGTGGAATTGGCAAAGTGATATTTGGAAGCCCGTAGAGGGCTATGGTGAAAAAGGAACTATCCTCAGATGAATTCTGGAAAGAAGTTTTCTGAGACACTGATTAGTGTTCTGTTAATTCATCTCACAGAGTTACATCTGTATTTCGTGGATCTCTTTGCTAGCCTTAATCTGTGGAATCTGAGAACAGATATTTCGGATCCCTTTGAAGACTATAGGGCCAAAGGAAATATCCTCCGAAAACGAAGAGGAGGAATCTTTCTGAGAAACTTCTTTGTGTTCTGTGAAATCATCTCAGAGACTTACAGCTTTCCCCTCAAGAAGCCTTTCGCTAAGACAGTTCTTGTAGAATTGGGAAAGTGATATTTGGAAGGCCATAGAGGGCTATGGTGAAAAAGGAAATATCCTCAGCTGAAATCTGGAAAAACCTTTTTGAGAAACTGCTTAGTGTTGTGGTAATTCATCTCACAGAGTTACATCTGTATTTCGTGGATCTCTTTACCAGACTTATTTCTGTGGAATCTGAGAACAGATACTTCGGATCCCTTTGAAGACTATAGGGCCAAAGGAAATATCCTCGGATAACAAAGAGAAAGAAGCTTTCTGAGAAACTTCTTTGTGTTCTGTGTAATCATCTCACAGACTTACAGCTTTCCCCTCAAGTAGCCTTTCGCTGAGACAGTTCTTGTGGAATTGGCAAAGTGATATTTGAAAGCCCTTAGAGGGCTATGGTGAAAAAGGAAATATCCTCAGATGAAATCTGGAAAGAAGCTTTCTGAGAAACTGCTTAGTGTTCTCTTAATTCATCTCACAGACTTACATCTGTATTTAGTGGATCTCTTTGCTAGCCTTATTTCCGTGGAATCTGACACTAGATATTTCGGATCCCTTTGAACACTATAGGGCCAAAGGAAATATCCTCCGATAACAAAGAGAAAGAAGCTTTCTGAGAGACTTCTTTGTGTTTTGTGAAATCATCTCACAGAGCTACAGCTTTCCCCACAAGAAGCCTTTCGCTAAGACAGTTCTTGTGGAATTGGCAAAGTGATATTTGGAAGCCCATAGAGGGCTATGGTGAAAAAGAAAATATCCTCAGATGAAATCTGGAAAGAAGCTTTCTGAGAAACTGCTTAGTGTTGTGTTAATTCATCTCACAGAGTTACATCTGTATTTCGTGCATCTATTTGCTAGCCTTATTTCCGTGGAATCTGAGAACAAATATTTCGGATCCCTTTGAAGACTATAGGGCCAAA
>NW_020251807.1:0-1575 GCF_003255815.1 Theropithecus gelada | reverse complement strand
GAAATATCAGTTCTCAGATTCCACAGAAATAAGGCTAGCAAACAGCTCCACGAAATACAGCTGTAACTCAGTGAGTGGAAGTCACACATCACAAAGCAGTTTCTCAGAACGTTTCTTTCCAGTTTTTATCTGAGGATATTTTCTTTTTCACCATACTCCTCTATAGGCTTCCAAATATCACTTTGCAAATTCCACAACACCAGTCTCTTTGAACGGCATCTTGAGTGGAAAGCTGTAACTCTGTTAGATGAAATAACGGAACACCAAGCAGTTTCTCAGAAATCTTGTTTTCAGTTTTTATCTGAGGATATTTTCTTTTTCACCATAGTCCTCTATGTGCTTCCATATATCACTTGGCAAATTGCACAAGAAGAGTATTAGCCAACGGCTACCTGAGGGAAAAGGTGTAACTCTGTGAGATGAATTAACAGAAAACAAAGCAGTTTCTCAGGAAGCCTCTTTCCAGTTTTTATCTGAGAATATTTTCTTTTTCACCGTAGCCCTCCATTGTCTTCCAAATATCAGTTGGCATATTCCACAAGAACAGTCTTAGCAAAAGTCTTCCTGAGAGGAAAGCTGTAACTCTGTGAGATGAATTAACAGAACACTAAGCAGTTTCTCAGAAAGCTTCTTTGCAGTTTTTATCTGAGGATATTTTCTTTCTCACGATAGCCCTCCATGGGCTTCCAAATATCAATTAGCAAAATCCACAAGAACAGCCTTAGCGAAACGCTTCTTCAGGGGAAAGCTGTAACTCTGTGGGGGTGAATTCACACATCACAGAGAAGTTTCTCAGAAAGCTTCTTTCTCATTTTTTTCTGAGGCTATTTCCTTTGGCCCTATAGTCTTCAAAGGGATCCGAAATAACAGTTCTCAGATTCCACAGAAATAAAGCTAGCAAACAGATCCACGAAATACAGCTGTAACTCAGTGAGTGAAAGTCAGACATCACAAAGTACTTTCTCAGAAAGCTTCTTTCCAGTTTTTAGCTGAGGATATTTTCTTTTCACCATAGTCCTCTATGGGTTTCCAAATATCACTTTGCAAATTCCATAAGAACAGCCTTACCGAACGGCTTCTTGAGGGAAAAGGTGTAACTCTGTGAGATGAATTAACAGAACACAAAGCAGTTTCTCAGAAGGTTTCTGTCCAGTTTTTCTCTGAACATATTTTCTTTTTCACCATAGACCTCCATGGGCTTCCAAATATCAGTTGGTAAATTACACAACAACATTCTTAGTGAAAGGCTTCTTGAGGGGAAAGCTGTAACTCTGTGAGATGAATTAACAGAACACAAAGCAGTTTCTCAGAAGGTTTCTGTCCAGTTTTTCTCTGAACATATTTTCTTTTTCACCGTAGACCTCCATGGGCTTCCAAATATCAGTCGGTAAATTACACAAGAACAGTCTTAGTGAAAGGCTTCTTGAGGGGAAAGCTGTAACTCTGTGAGATGAATTCACAGATCACAAAGGAGTTTCTCAGAAAGCTTCTTTCTCATCTTTATTGGAGGATATTTCCTTTGGCCCTATAGTCTTCAAAGGGATCCGAAATATCAGTTCTCAGATTCCACAGAAA
>NW_020251806.1:0-1575 GCF_003255815.1 Theropithecus gelada | reverse complement strand
GAAATATCAGTTCTCAGATTCCACAGAAATAAGGCTAGCAAACAGCTCCACGAAATACAGCTGTAACTCAGTGAGTGGAAGTCACACATCACAAAGCAGTTTCTCAGAACGTTTCTTTCCAGTTTTTATCTGAGGATATTTTCTTTTTCACCATACTCCTCTATAGGCTTCCAAATATCACTTTGCAAATTCCACAACACCAGTCTCTTTGAACGGCATCTTGAGTGGAAAGCTGTAACTCTGTTAGATGAAATAACGGAACACCAAGCAGTTTCTCAGAAATCTTGTTTTCAGTTTTTATCTGAGGATATTTTCTTTTTCACCATAGTCCTCTATGTGCTTCCATATATCACTTGGCAAATTGCACAAGAAGAGTATTAGCCAACGGCTACCTGAGGGAAAAGGTGTAACTCTGTGAGATGAATTAACAGAAAACAAAGCAGTTTCTCAGGAAGCCTCTTTCCAGTTTTTATCTGAGAATATTTTCTTTTTCACCGTAGCCCTCCATTGTCTTCCAAATATCAGTTGGCATATTCCACAAGAACAGTCTTAGCAAAAGTCTTCCTGAGAGGAAAGCTGTAACTCTGTGAGATGAATTAACAGAACACTAAACAGTTTCTCAGAAAGCTTCTTTGCAGTGTTTATCTGAGGATATTTTCTTTCTCACGATAGCCCTCCATGGGCTTCCAAATATCAATTAGCAAAATCCACAAGAACAGCCTTAGCGAAACGCTTCTTCAGGGGAAAGCTGTAACTCTGTGGGGGTGAATTCACACATCACAGAGAAGTTTCTCAGAAAGCTTCTTTCTCATTTTTTTCTGAGGCTATTTCCTTTGGCCCTATAGTCTTCAAAGGGATCCGAAATAACAGTTCTCAGATTCCACAGAAATAAAGCTAGCAAACAGATCCACGAAATACAGCTGTAACTCAGTGAGTGAAAGTCAGACATCACAAAGTACTTTCTCAGAAAGCTTCTTTCCAGTTTTTAGCTGAGGATATTTTCTTTTCACCATAGTCCTCTATGGGTTTCCAAATATCACTTTGCAAATTCCATAAGAACAGCCTTACCGAACGGCTTCTTGAGGGAAAAGGTGTAACTCTGTGAGATGAATTAACAGAACACAAAGCAGTTTCTCAGAAGGTTTCTGTCCAGTTTTTCTCTGAACATATTTTCTTTTTCACCATAGACCTCCATGGGCTTCCAAATATCAGTTGGTAAATTACACAAGAACATTCTTAGTGAAAGGCTTCTTGAGGGGAAAGCTGTAACTCTGTGAGATGAATTAACAGAACACAAAGCAGTTTCTCAGAAGGTTTCTGTCCAGTTTTTCTCTGAACATATTTTCTTTTTCACCATAGCCCTCCATGGGCTTCCAAATATCAGTCGGTAAATTACACAAGAACAGTCTTAGTGAAAGGCTTCTTGAGGGGAAAGCTGTAACTCTGTGAGATGAATTCACAGATCACAAAGGAGTTTCTCAGAAAGCTTCTTTCTCATCTTTATTGGAGGATATTTCCTTTGGCCCTATAGTCTTCAAAGGGATCCGAAATATCAGTTCTCAGATTCCACAGAAA
>NW_020251805.1:0-1575 GCF_003255815.1 Theropithecus gelada | reverse complement strand
CTTTGGGTGAGAAAGTATCCACCAGGGTGGGGAACAGACGGCCCACCGATTGTGCTGTGGCCCTAACCACCAAGGACTCACGAATCATCCACAGCCAGGCTGGAAACTCAAAAAGAACACTAAATTGCTCTTTGACATTAATTCTTAAGCCTTGAGAAACCAAAGTTCTCTTTGTAACAGACTTGAAAAAGGATGAAGTCAGAAGTGGCTCAGCAGAGATGCACCAACTCTCACCTGGGAGAGACACCGCTTGCTAATCACGTCTGGATTAACGGATGCACTAAAAGCATCTTTTCCAACAGGGACACAGACTGCAAACAGGAATACTGCGCACACCTTCTCCAGATTACCCAGTCCTGACCCATCCACCCCTTAGGCGGTCCCCAGCCAAGTCCAATAAGGAAATGAACCCACAGCAGACGCAGGTGCAGGCAGTGAGGGCAGTGGCGTCAGGGAATTCCACTCCATAAACCTTGGCAGCTCCCAGGGAGGTGCATCTCTCCTCATCAGGCACTAGTGTGGCTTTCATTCTTCACAGCTGCTATCTGATCTCTCGCTAATCAGTGTTTTCCTGACAACAAAGTCAAGGTTTCCCTGAAGAGACTGCCAGATGAAAGAAATGGAGAAAAGACAGAAAAGCCAGCTGTACCCAGCTGGAAAGGTGAAGTCATTCAAGTGCAGGATGATCTGGCCACTCCAAATATGCGGGGCTTTCCAATTTTGTTAAAATGAAACCCAGCCTTTGAAAAGGCCCGGACTTCCCACAATGCGTGGTATTTATGGTGTGGAGGGCACTGTAGAGAAGTTATCAGAAAGTTCACAACAGCAAGATCCACGGAGGCTCTGCCATGTGCCAGGCACGAGACAACTGTTTACATAAAACACCTCATTTCATGCTACAGAGAGTCCACAGACTGCTCCACATTTCACCCTACGCAGAGTTTACAGACTGCTTCACATTTCACCCTACACAGAGTCCACAGACTGCTTCACATTTCACCCTACACAGAGTCCACAGACTGCTCCACATTTCACCCTACACAGAGTCCACAGACTGCTCCACACTTCACCCTACACAGAGTCCACAGACTGCTCCACATTTCACCCTACAGAGTCCATAGACTGCTTCACAGAACACTACCAAAGGGCATCATCAAATGATCCCCAAGAAGTAATGAGCACCTTGAAAGTAAGAAAGCCAACCTCCTCCCTCTCCCTTATCTCCCTGTCCTCATTTCCAGAAAACCAAGGAAATATGAAGGGCCAGTGATGCCCCACTGAAGAACGCTCTCCTGGTGGTTACTCGCTGTACATAGGGAACACAACACTGCTCCGTGCTGCGCGAGGCTACTATTCTATACTACACTAGTACGATCTGTTTGTTCTATTCTATACTATTCCATTCTCTACGATAGAATACAACAGTTTCATTCTATACTATATGATACTGTACTATCTGTTCTATTCTATACTATTTTCTTCTATACGGAAAGGAGTTAGCCAGCTTGCTTTAGGCAGACAGTAAGGAAAGGGTCTCAGAGAGCCTCCAGCCTCCAGTTTTGTGCAGATAGGGGG
>NW_020251804.1:0-1575 GCF_003255815.1 Theropithecus gelada | reverse complement strand
CCCTCCTCTCCTGTCCCCTAAGCCTAAATTCTGTAAATGCATGTCAGGAGAGAGTCTGAGTAGTAGCTGGAGGGCAGAGTTCACTCCTTTGAGATGTAAGGGAGGCCTAGCACTTTGGGAGGTGGATTGCTTGAGTCCAGGAGTTTGAGACCAGATTGGGGAACATGGCATAACCTCATCTTTACAAAAAATATAATAATTAGCCTGACCTGGTGGTGCACGCCTGTAGTCCCAGCTACTCATGGTGGCTGAAGTGGGAGGATCACTTGAGACTGGAAGTTTGAGTCTGCAGTGAGCTGTGATCGCACCACTGCACTCCAACCTGGGCAACAGAGCAAGACCCTGTCTCAAGAAAACCCCAAGCCAAGCCAACCAACCAACCCCAGCCAAACAAACAAACAAACAAACAAACAAAGCAACAAACTAACAAGCAAAACAAAAAACTATCCTGCCCGTCCTTGGATGCAAAACAAAAAGTGAAAAAGATGACTGGATCCTTCAGAACTGTCGGGCAGCTCTGCAGTCCTTCAGGGCTGGGAAGAATCAAAGTTGAGAGTTGGGAGGAACTTCCTAGAGGAAGGTTCCTGGAGAACTGTTGCTGTAGAGGTGAAGAGAGAGGCAGGACCAGAAGGTGGAGGTAAGGGGCTGGCTCCTAGATTCAGGGAGATGGCTGCCCTGGGGTATGGGGTACCCTCTGTGCCCTTCCCTTTCAAGCACTTGGGTTTAGCATTGCCCACTTTGGGTATGCCTTCTCCAAGACAAAGCCTGGGGAAGATGAAGTCCCCACCACCTGTGTTTGACTGAAGTGACCAGATCTTGTGACATTGACAGAGGTATGGGTGCCACATGGGGGAGTGGTGGGAGGGAGGGTGGCCTGGAAGGCAGACGACTGCAGATGTCATTCTACTGTCATGTCAAGGGAAAAGAGAAGATAGGCAAGGGCTTGGAGGTGGGAGAAGCTGGTGAATGCGTGTCAGATGGGGCTCCTTCCAGGATAGGGTGGAGGCGCACCAGCCCCTGAGGCTGCAGCAGATGATGCAGGAGGGCACTGTGCAACTGGCCCACTTTGATGCTCAAGTTATTCTACCTGGACTCCAACATTGCTAATTCCTCCCATCCCTCTCACTACTAATTCAGCTCTAGACTCAAAACTTGCTGACCCCAGGCCAGTCCCCAGGCCCCACCCTGTTCCCTCATTGGACAGAACCCCCTTGCAGCCCAGGAGTCAGCTCAGAGGTAATCACTGCATCATGCTTCAAAGCCACTAGGCAATCTCTGAATGGGGGCAGCAGGTTTCACTTACCTTGTCTGGCTGCCTGCCCGGGACAGATGGGATGCAGCTGGGGGAGGGCCCCACCTTGCCCTCCGCTCTCTCCCTGGCTCTCTGCATTGGAGATGGTTGCCTCCTTGCCCACCTCATTTCACCCCTCCTCTGGTTGGACACTGGAATTGAAGGATAGGGGAAGTGATTCCCCCGAAGCAGGAAAAGTGAGACCTGGTGGAGATCACTGCCCTGGCTGGGCTCCATCCCTCCTCTCCTGTCCCCTAAGCCTAAATTCTGTAAATGCATGTCAG
>NW_020251803.1:0-1575 GCF_003255815.1 Theropithecus gelada | reverse complement strand
TTCTAAATATACAATCATGTCATCTGCAAACAGGGACAATTTGACTTTTTCTTTTCCTAACTGAATACTCTTGATTTCTTTCTCTTGCCTGATTGCCCTAGCCAGAACTTCCAACACTATGTTGAATAGGAGTGGTGAGGGAGGGCATCCCTGTCTTGTGCCAGTTTTCTAAGGGAATTTTTCCAGTTTTTGCCCATTCAGTATGATATTGGCTGTGGGTTTGTCATAAATAGCTCTTATTTTTTTGAGGTACATTCCATCAATACCGAATTTATTGAGAGTTTTTAGCATGAAGGGCTGTTGAATTTTGTCAAAGGCCTTTTCTGCATCTATTGAGATAATCATGTGGTTCTTGTCTTTGGTTCTGTTTATATGCTGGATTATGTTTATTGATTTGCGAATGTTGAACCAGCCTTGCATCCCAGGGATGAAGCCCACTTGATCATGGTGGATAAGCTTTTTGATGTGCTGCTGGATTCGGTTTGCCAGTATTTTATTGAGGATTTTTGCATCGATGTTCATCAGGGATATTGGTCTGAAATTCTCTATTTTTGATGTGTCTCTGCCAGGCTTTGGTATCAGGATGATGTTGGCCTCATAAAATGAGTTAGGGAGGATTCCCTCTTTTTCTATTGATTGGAATAGTTTCAGAAGGAATGATACCAGCTCCTCCTTGTACCTCTGGTAGAATTCAGCTGTGAATCCATCTAGTCCTGAACTTTCTTTGATTGGTAGGCTATTAATTATTGCCTCAATTTCAGAGCCTGCTATTGGTCTATTCAGGGATTCAACTTCTTCCTGATTTAGTCTTGGAAGAGTATAAGTGTCCAGGAAATTATCCATTTCTTCTAGATTTTCTAGTTTATTTGCGTAGAGGTGTTTATAGTATTCTCTGATGGTAGTTTGTATTTCTGTGGGGTCGATGGTGATATCCCCTTTATCATTTTATTGCGTCTATTTGATTCTTCTCTCTTTTCTTCTTTATTAGTCTTGCTAGCAGTCTGTCAATTTTGTTGATCTTTTCAAAAAACCAACTCCTGGATTCATTTATTTTTTGGAGAGTTTTTTATGTCTCTGTCTCCTTCAGTTCTGCTCAGATCTTAGTTATTTCTTGCCTTCTGCTAGCTTTTGAATGTGTTTGCTCTTGCTTCTCTAGTTCTTTTAATTGTGATGTTAGGATGTCAATTTTAGATCTTTCCTGCTTTCTCTTGTGGACATTTAGTGCTATAAATTTCCCTCTACACACTGCTTTAAATGTGTCCCAGAGATTCTGGTATGTTGTATCTTTGTTCTCATTGGTTTCAAAGAACATCTTTATTTCTGCCTTCATTTCGTTATGTACCCAGTAGTCATTTAGGAGCAGGTTGTTCAGTTTCCATGTAGTTGTGCGGTTTTGATTGAGTTTCTTAGTCCTGAGTTCTAGTTTGATTGCACTGTGGTCTGAGAGACAGTTTGTTATAATTTCTGTTCTTGTACATTTGCTGAGGAGTGCTTTACTTCCAATTATGTGGTCAATTTTGGAATAAGGGCGATGTGGTGCTGAGAAGAATGTATATTCTGTTGATTTGGGGTGGA
>NW_020251802.1:779-1575 GCF_003255815.1 Theropithecus gelada | reverse complement strand
TGAAAAGGAAATATCCTCAGATGAAATCTGGAAAGAAGCTTTCTGAGAAACTGCTTAGTGTTCTGTTAATTCACCTCACAGAGTTACATCTGTATTTCGTCGATCTCTTTGGTAGCCTTATTTCTGTGGAATCTGAGAACAGATATTTCTGATCCCTTTGTAGACTATAGGGCCCCAGGAAATACCCTCCTATAAGAAAGAGAAAGAAGATTTCTGAGAAACTTCTTTGTGTTCTATGAAATCATCTCACAGAGTTACAGCTTTCCCCTCAAGAAGCCTTTCGTTAAGAGAGTTACTGTGCAATTGGCAAAGTGATATTTGGAAGACTATAGAGGGCTATGGTGAAAAAGGAAATATCCTCAGATGAAATCTGGAAAGAAGCTTTCTGAGAAACTGCTTAGTGTTCTAGTAATTCATCTCACAGAGTTCCATCTGTATATCGTGGATCCCTTTGCTAGCCTTATTTCTGTGGAATCTGAGAGCAGATATTTCGGATCCCTTTGAACATTATAGGGTCAAATGAAATATCCTCCGATAACAAAGAGAAGAAGCTTTCTGACTAACTTCTTTGTGTTCTGTGAAATCATCTCACAGAGTTAGAGCTTGCCCCTCAAGAAGCCTTTCGCTAAGACAGTTCTTGTGGAATTGGCAAAGGGATATTTGGAAGCCCATAGAGGGCTATGGTGAAAAAGGAAATATCCTCAGATGAAATCTGGAAAGAAGCTGTCTGAGAAACTGCTCTGTGATGTGTGAATTCCACTCACAGAGTTACATCTGTATTTCGTGGATCTCTTTG
>NW_020251802.1:0-767 GCF_003255815.1 Theropithecus gelada | reverse complement strand
GGCAAAGGGATATTTGGAAGCCCATAGAGGGCTATGGTGAAAAAGGAAATATCCTCAGATGAAATCTGGAAAGAAGCTGTCTGAGAAACTGCTCTGTGATGTGTGACTTCCACTCACAGAGTTACATCTGTATTTCGGGGATCTCTTTGATAGCCTTATTTCTGTGGAATCTGACAACAGATATTTCGGATCTCTTTGAAGTCTATAGGGTTAAAGGGATATCCTTCGTAAAAAAGAGAAAGAAGCGTTCTAAGAAAAGTCTTTGTGTTCTGTGAAATCATCTCACAGAGGTACAGCTTTCCCCTCAAGAAGCCTTTCGCTAAGACAGTTCTTTTGGAATTGGCAAAGTGTTATTTGGAAGACTATAGAGGGCTATGGTGAAAAAGGAAATATCCTCAGATGAAATCTGGAAAGAAGCTTTCTGAGAAACTGCTTAGTGTTCTGTTAATTCGTCTCACAGACTTACATCTGCATTTCGTGGATCTCTTGGCTAGCCTTATCTTTGGGAAATGTGAGAACACATATTTCGGATCCCTTTGATGACTATAGGGCCAAAGGAAATATCCTCTGATAACAAAGAGAAAGAAGGTTTCTGAGAAACTTTTTTGTGTTCCGTGGAATCATCTCACAGAGTTACAGCTTTCCCCTCAAGAAGCCTTTCGCTTAGACAGTTCTTGTGGAATTGGCAAAGGGATATTTGGAAGCCCATAGAGGGCTATGGTGAAAAAGGAAATATCCTCAGATGAAATATGGAAAGAAGCTTTCCG
>NW_020251801.1:0-1575 GCF_003255815.1 Theropithecus gelada | reverse complement strand
ATAAGGCCAAAGGAAATATCCTCCGATAACAAAGAGAAAGAACCTTTCTGAGAAACTTCTTTGTGTTCTGTGAAATCATCTCACAGAGTTACAGCTTCCACTCTAGAAGCCTTTCGCTAAGACAGGTGTTGTGGAATTGGCAAAGGGATATTTTGAAGCCCATAGAGGGCTATGGGGAAAGAGGAAATTTCCTCAGATGAAAACTGGAAAGAAGCTTTCTGAGAAACTGCTCTGTGATGTGTGACTTCCACTCACAGAGTTACATCTCTATTTTGTGGATGTCTTTGCTATGCTTATTTCTGTGGAATCAGAGAACAGATATTTCAGATCCCTTTGAAGACTATAGGGCCAAAGGATATATCCTCCGATAGCATGGAGAAAGAAGCTTTCTGAGAAACTTCTTTGTGTTCTCTGAAATCGTCTCACAGAGTAACAGCTTTCCCCTCAAGAAGGCTCTCGCTAAGACAGTTCTTGTGGAATTGGCAAAGTGATATTTGGAAGCCCATAGAGGGCTATGGTGAAAAAGGAAATATCCTCAGATGAAATATGGAAAGAAGCTTTCTGAGAAACTGCTTAGTGTTCTGTTAATTCATCTCACAGAGTTCCATCTGTATTTCGTGGATCTCTTTGCTAGCCTTATTTTTGTGGAATCTGAGAACAGATATTTCGGATCCCTTTGAAGACTATAAGGCCAAAGGAAATATCCTCCGATAACAAAGAGAAAGAAGCTTTCTGAGAAACCTCTTTGTGTTCTGTGAAATCATCTCACAGATTTACAGCTTTCCCCTCAAGAAGCCTTTCGCTAAGTAAGTTCTTGTGGAATTGGCAACGGGATATTTGGAAGCCCATAGATGGCTATGGTGTAAAAAGAAATATCCTCAGATGAAACCTGGAAAGAAGCTTTCTGAGAAACTGCTTAGTGTTCTGCTAATTCATCTCACAGAGTTACATGTGTATTTCGTGCATCTCTTTGCTAGTGTTATTTCTGTGGAATCTGAGAACAGATATTTCGGATCCCTTTGAAGAGTATAGGGCCAAAGGAAATATCCTCCGGTAACAGAGAAAGAAGCTTTCTGAGAAACTTCTTTGTGTTCTGTGAAATCATCGCACAGAGTTACAGCTTTTCCCTGAAGAAGCCTTTCGCTAAGACAGTTCTTTTGGAATTGGCAAAGTGTTATTTGGAAGCCCTTAGAGGGCTATGGTGAAAAATTAATTATCTTCAGATGAAATCTGGAAAGAAGCTTTCTGAGAAACTGCTCAGTATTCTGTTAATTCATCTCACAGATTTACATCTGTATTTCGTGGATCTCTTTCCTAGCCTTATTTCTGTGGAATCTGAGAACAGATATTTCGGATCCCTTTGAAGACTATAGGGCCAAAGGAAATATCCTCCGATAACAAAGAGAAAGAAGATATCTGAGAAACTTCTTTGTGTTCTGTGAAATCATCTCACAGAGATACAGCTTTCCCCTCATGAAGCCTTTCGCTAAGACAGTTCTTGTGGAATTGGCAAGTGATATTTAGAAGCCCATAGAGGGCTATGTTGAAAAAGGAAATGTCCTCAGATGAAATCTG
>NW_020251800.1:0-1575 GCF_003255815.1 Theropithecus gelada | reverse complement strand
ATCCGAAATATCTGTTCTCAGATTCCACAGAAATAAGGCTAGCAAACAGATCCACGAAATACAGATGTAACACTGTGAGATGAATTAACAGAACACTAAGCAGTTTCTCAGATAGCTTCTTTCCAGATTTCATCTGAGGATATTTCCTTTTTCACCATAGCCATCTATGGGCTTCCAAATATCACTTTGCCAATTCCACAAGAACTGTCTTAGCGAAAGGCTTCTTGACGGGAAAGCTGTAACTGTGTGAGATGATTTCACAGAACAGAAAGAAGTTTCTCAGAGAGCTTCTTTCCCTTTGTTATCTGAGGATATTTCCGTTGGCCGTATAGTCTTCAAAGTTATCCGAAATACCTGTTCTCAGATTCCACAGAAATAAGGATAGCAAGGAGATCCACGAAATAAAATTGTACCTCTGTGAGATGAATTAACGGAACACTAAGCAGTTTCTCAGAAAGCTTCTTTCCAGATTTCATCTGAGGATATTTCCTTTTTCACCATAGCCCTCTATCGGCTTCCAAATATCACTTTGCCAATTCCACAAGAACTGTCTTAGCGAAAGGCTTCTAACGGGAAAGCTGTAACTGTGTGAGACGATTTCACAGAACACAAAGAAGTTTCTCAGAAAGCTTCTTTCTCTTTGTTATCGGAGGATATTTCCTTTGGCCCTATAGTCTTCAAAGGGATCCGAAGTGTCTGTTCTGAGATTCCACAGAAATAAGGCTACCAAAGAGACCCACGAAATACAGATGTAACTCTGTGAGTGGAAGGCACACATCACAGAGCAGTTTCTCAGAAAGCTTCTGTCCAGATTTCTTCTGAGGACATTTCCTTTTTCACCATAGCCCTCTATGGGCTTCCAAATATCACTTTGCCAATTCCACAAGAACTGTCTCAGCAAAAGGTTTCTTGATCGGAAAGCTGTAACTCTGTGAGATGATTTCACAGAACACAAAGAAGTTTCTCAGAAAGCTTCTTTCTCTTTGTTGTCGGAGGATATTTCCTTTGGCCTTATAGTATTCAAAGGAACCCGAAATATCTGTTCTCAGATTCCACAGAAACAAGGCTAGCAAAGAGATCCACGAAATACAGATGTAACTCTGTGAGTGGAAGTCACACATCACAGAGCAGTTTCTTAGACAGCTTCTTTCCAGATTTCATCTGAGGATATTTCCTTTTTCACCGTAGCCCTCTAGGGGCTTAGAGATATCACTTTGCAAATTCCACAAGAACTGTCTTAGCGAAAGGCTTCTTGACCGGAAAGCTGTACCTCTGTGAGATTATTTCAGAGAACACAAAGAAGTTTCTCAGAAAGCTTCTTTCTGTTTGTTATCGGAGGATATTTCCTTTGGCCCTATAGTCTTCAAAGGGATCTGAAATATCTGTTCTCAGATTCCACGGAAATAAGGCTAGCAAAGAGATCCAAGAAACAGAGATGTAACCCTGTGAGATGAATTAAAAGAACACTAAGCAGTTTCTCAGAAAGCTTCTTTCCAGATTTCATCTGAGGATATTTCCATTTTCACCATAGCCCTCTATGGGCTTCCAAATATCACTTTTCCAATTCCACAACAA
>NW_020251799.1:0-7875 GCF_003255815.1 Theropithecus gelada | reverse complement strand
GGTAGATTTAACAACTTTTTTATGGCCCTAAGAACTTTTCTGCCAGTTTGTCAAAAATTCATTACAAATTACACTGTGGGATACTGGTGTTACAATGTGTTTGTGTATGCAATTTAATATTTTATTTTTAAGACACTTTAATGCTTTTTAAAACTTCTAATTCATTTTCAGGTAATTATGCCTCAATGTTTAAATATAAGTTCAATAAAAACTCTTGTTGATGGTAGAATGGTTTTATGACTTTTTTTTTTTTTTTTTTGAGGCAGTGTCACTGTGTTGCCCAGGCTGGAATACAGTGGCACGATCTCAGTTCACTGCAACCTCCACCTCCTGGGTTGAAGCGATTCCTGTGCTTCAGCTTCTGAAGTAGTTGGAATTACAGGCATGCACCACCACACCCAGCTAATTTTTCTTATTTTTAGTAGAGAAAGTATTTTGCTATGTTGGCCAGGATGGTCTCCAACTCCTGGCCTCAAGTGATCCACCCTCCTCGGCCTTCCAAAGTGCTGGGGTTACAGATGTGAGTCACTGTGCCCAGCCAATTTGATGATTTTAAAACTCATTTTTAAACAGTATGATTTGTCTACGTTATTTTACTTTTATAACATTTAAATTAATATTTTGTCATGTTGTTGCTATTTATCACTCTTACTTTTAAATAGTTTTAATTAGTTTGAGCATATTTTTTGCTGTCGTAGGATATTATATTGCCAATATCTGATAAAAGAAAACAAAACTTTTGCTGTCAGAAAAAAAGCTATAAGGCTGGGTGTGGTGGCTCATGCCTGTAATCCTAGCACTTTGGGAGGCTGAGGCAGGAAGACTGCTTGAGCCCAGGAGTTTAAGACCAGCTTGGGCAACACAGTGAGACCCCATCTCTACAAAAAGTTAAAAATGAGCTGGGCATGGTGGCACACACTTGTAGTCCTAAATATTTGGAAGGCTAAAGCTGGAGGATCCCTGAAGCCCAGGAGGTTGAAGCTACAGTGAGCTATGATCTACACTGCACTACAGCCTGGGTGACAAAGTGAAACCCTGTCTCAAATAAATAAATAAATAAATAAATAAATAAATAAATAAAAGAAGGCCGGGCACGGTGGCTCATGCCTGTAATCCCAGCACTTTGGGAGGCCGAGGTGGGCAGATCACCTGGGGTCAGGGGTTCGAGACCAGCCTGGCCAACATGGTGAAACCCCACCTCAACACAAAAATTAGCTGGGTGTGGTGGCACACGCTTGTAATCCCAGCTACTCAGGAGGCTGAGGAAGGAAAATTGCTTGAACCCGGTCAGGAGGTCAGGAGACGGAGGTTGTAGGGAGCTGGGATTGCACCACTGCACTCCAGCCTGGGCGACAGAGCAACACTCCATCTGAAATAAATAAATAAATAAATAAATAAATAAATAAAATAAAAGAAGAAGAAAAGCTATAGAAAACATGTGTAGCACCAATTTGGAATTCAGAAACTAATAATAAATGTAGAAGGCCAAAAGAATATGAAGTTGGAAAGCAGAAAAATAATGAAAAACTTGCAAACATTAGAAAAGGAGACATCCAGGATAGGGTGAAAAGGTCTATCACAGATGTAACCAGAGTCCTAGAAGGTTAAAAAGAGAAGTGAGAGAGAATGGACAGAAGCTAAGTCAAAGAAACAATGTATTAGAATTTTCCACAACAGATAAAAAAAAAAATCAAGTCACAAATCATAGAAGCCAAATGAATCTTCAGCATGAGAAAGATGAAGAAAACTAAACTAAAGTATACAGTAGTAAAACCATTGAAAACTAAACTCTTAAAAGCAGCCAAAAAAAGAGAGACAGGGCCAGGAACGGTGGCTTACGCCTGTACTCCCAGCACTTTCGGAGGCCAAGGTGGGCGGATCACCTGAGGTCAGGACTTCGAGATCAGCCTGGCCAATACAGTGAGACCCCGTCTCTACCAAAAATACAAAAATTAGCTGAGCATGGTGGTGGGCGCCTGTAGTCCCAGCTACTCAGGAGGCTGAGGCAGGAGAATCACTTGAACCCGGGAGGCAGAGTTTGCAGTGAGCTGAGATCACGCCACTGTACGCCAGCCTGGGTGACAGAACAAGACTCCATCTCAAAAAAAAAAAAAAAAGAGACAGATACCCGGTTTTGTTTTTTGTTTTTGTTTGTAAAAAAAAACAGAGTCTTGCTCTGTCGCCCAGGTTGGAGTGCAGTGGATAGGATTACAGGTGGGTGCCACAATGCCCGGCTAATTTTTGTATTTTTAGTAGAGATGGGATTTTGCCATGTTTCCCAGGCTTGTCTTGAACGCCTGACCCCAAGTGATCCACCCACCTCGGCCTCCCAACACCTGGTCAAAGACAGATGTCCTTTAACGAGCAACAATTAGATCAGAGGTTACAAATTATAACCAATTTGGCCCACTGTCTGTTTCTGTATAGCCAGCAAGATAAGAATGATTTTTTATATTTTATTTATTTATTTATTTATTTACTTTCTTACTTATTTTGAGACCGAGTCTTACTCTGTCACCCAGGCTGGCGTGCAGTGGGCAATCTCAGCTCACTGCAACCTCCGCCTCCTGGGTTCAAGTGATTCTTGTGCCTCTGCCTTCTGAGTAGCTGGGATTACAGGCCAGTGTCACCATGCCTAGCTAAAATTTGTATTTTTAGTAGAGATGGGGTTTCACCATGTTGCCCAGGCTGGTCTCAAACTCCTGGCCTCAAGTGATCTGCCTGCCTTGGCCTCCCAAAGTGCTGGGATTACAAGCACGAGCCACCACGCCTGGCCAAATTTTACATTTAAAGTGGTTGAAAAATATATGAAAAGAATGATGCTGTGACACATTAAAAATGTATGAAATTCAAATTTAAGAGTCCATAAGTGAAGTTTTAGTGGAGCACAACCGCACTACTTAGTTAATGTGTTGCCTATGGATTCCTTGGTGCTAAAATGTCAGAGTGGAGTAGTTGCAGCAGAGAGTCCTTATGATCCAACAAAGCCGAAAATGTTGCTGCCTTGCCTTTTATATAAAAGTTTAGACAGATGGTTCACTTCTCAACAGGTTCTACATAAGACAGAAAACAACAAATGATACCTTTGAAATGCTGAAAGAATGTAACCGCAAATCTAAAATTCCAAGCTTACCAAAAATATCCTCCCAAAATGAAGGTCAAATGAAAATATTTTTAGAAAAAAAAAGAGAAGAGGCTAGGCATGGTGGCTCACGCCTGTAATCCCAGCACTTTGGGAGGTCGAGGCGGGCAGATCTCATGAGGCTAGGAGTTTGAGACTGGCCTGACCAACATGGAGAAACCCCGTCTCTCCTAAAAATACAAAATTAGCCTGGCATGGTGGCATATGCTTGCAATCCCAGCTACTCGGGAGGCTGAGGAAGGAGAATCGCTTGAACCTGGGAGATGCAGGTTGTAGTGAGCCAAGACCGTGCACTGCACTCCAGCCTGGGCAACAAGAGCAAAACTCCATCTCAAAAGAAAAAAATAAAAAAGAAAAACAAAAGAGAGTATGGCACAAGTATATCTGAGTAAAAGGAAATATTAAAGAGTGTTTTTTAGGCAGAAGAAAAAGAATCTCAGATACAAGCTCAGCATTGAAAAAAACAAAGAGAAAGGAAAGGCAAAAATGTGGGTAAGTTTAAACGAACATTGACTGCATAAAGCATAATAATAATATTTTACGTGATTTGACATATATAGAATTAAAATATATAATTTCAATAATATATGTGAGGTTAAATGGAATAAGCTGTTTTAAGATCCTTTTATTGCTTGGGAAGAGGGAAAAACCTATATATAACTATTGAATCACGGATGCAGACTTTCATCTCAGGGTTAATCACTGAACAAATAATTTAAAATGTTATGATTACCAAGTGATCAGAGAGGGCAAATAGAACAATAAAAGGTGATAAATCTAAAGAAAGGCATGAATGGAAAGAAAAAGAATACAGAATGGGCAAAATGCTTTCACAGTTAAATGTAAATGTACTATGTATAAATAGACTGAACACTCCAAAAGACAGGAACTGTCAGATTGGTTAAAATATTAACAATAGGCCAGGCGCAGTGGCTTACGCCTGTAATCCCAGTACTTTGGGAGGCCAAGGCGGGTGGATCACTTGAGGTCAAGAGATCGAGACCAACCTGGCCAGCATGGTAAAACCCCGTCTCTACTAAAAATAGAAAATTAGCTGGACATGGTAGCAGATGCCTGTAATCCCAGCTACTTGGGAGGCTGAGGCAGGAGAATCACTTGAACCCAGGAGGCAGAGTTTGTGGTGAGCCGAGATTGCGTCATTGCACTCCAACCTGGGCGACAAGAGCGAAACTCAGTCTCAAAAAAAAAAAAAAAAAATTAACAACATACTACTTATAAAATAAAGACAAAAAGTACAAGAATACACAGAAGGTGAAAGTGAGCAGATGAGAAAAGATATACCACACAAACAACAACCAAAAGAAAGATGCTGTAGTGATATTAACATCAGACAAAACAGACTTTAAGGCAAAAACCATTAAGAAATGAGATACTTCATGATGACAAAAGCCAATTTACCATAAAGATAACAATTATAACTTTGTATTTACATAATAACATAGCTTCAAATACAGAAAGAAAAAAATTAAATGAACTAAATAGGAAACAAATGTATAGTCTCACTAGCAGACTTTAAAAAATCTTTCTCAACTGATAGAATAAGCTGTAAGTACACAGATTTTAACAACGTAATTAACAAACTTAATCTCCTGACACATCTAGAAATTATACTTAATACGTATAGGCTATAAATTTTTTTCAAGAGCACAAAATGCTTACAAAATTCTGCAAAGACTGACATAATTCAGAGCATCTTGTCTGACCATAATAGAATTAAAGTTAGTAAGATTGCTAGAAAATTCCCAAATGGCACAAAATTAAGAAAAACATTTAAAAATAACTGAAGGATAAAAGATATCACAATAGAAATATATGTTCCACTCAAAAATTATGAAGATGCTACATAAAAAAGTGTGATACAGTTCTGATAGCACTAAACAATTAGAAAAGAACAGCTGAAAATCAATGATATAAGTTATCTAATTCAAGAGGTTAGAAAAGATCCACAAATTAAGCTCTAAGAATGGAATAAAATAATAAAGAACAGAAAGTAATAAAACTCAAACATACAAGAAAAAGGACTAAAAACAGTAATGTTTTTAAAAGCCAAGTAATGTCATGCATGGTGGCTCACATCTGAAATCCCAGCAATTTGGGAGGCCAAGGTGGGAGGATAGCTTGAGCCCAGGAGTTCGAGAACATCTTGGTCAACATAGTGAGACCCCTCTACAAAACATAAAAATCTTAGGTGGTGGTGTGTGCCTCTAATCCCAGCTATGTAGGAGGATGAGGCAGGAGGATCACTTGAGCCCAGAAGTTCGAGGCTGCAGTGAGCTATGATCATGCCACTGCATTCCAGCCTGGGTGACAGAATGAGACCCTGTCTCAAAGAAAAAAAAACAGTTGAGTAAGATTGATAAACTCTAGCAAGACTGAGTAAGATAAAATAAAGAAAACACAAAAAACCAGTATCAGGAATAACAAGTGGCGCATCACTTCAGATCCGTATAAACATTTAAATGATAAGCAGAGGATAGTATGCCAATAAATTTAAAAATTAAACAGAACAATCCCTAAACATAATTTGCTAAACTAAAACAAAAAGAAATAGGAAATATGAAAAGTCCTAAGTACTGAAGGTATACAAGCTATAATTAAACACTTTTCCCAATAAAAGCTTCAGGCCAAGATGGCTTCCCTGGTGAATTCCACTACCATAAAAAATAACTTTCCCTCTCTCACAACTTTTTCTTCCCTCACCATAAGCTGATGATCTTGCCTCACATTTTAGAAAATATGGCAGCTATCATAATAGCGGCCTCAATCTTCCTGCCCTCAACTGACCTGCAGGTGCACCCATCTTCTCCACCTTTCTCAGTATTACAACACAGGAGGTGACCTCTCCACCTATTAAAGGTAAATCCCCCTTTCCATTCTAGATTTTATCTCCTTTAACCCTGTCAAACACTTCAGTCCTTCATCTTTGTCTTGCAACATCAATGTCGCTCTCTCCATTAAGGCGATCCTATCAGCACTCAAACATGTCATAGCAGCTCCCATCTCAAAAATAAAACAAGTGTTTTTTCTTGACTCCATTCTTTCCTTTAGCCACTGCTCCATTTCTCTTTCCCTCTTCACAGGGGAAAAAAAAGTCCCTCTCTAAAAAGTTATCTAAAACTATCTCTAATGTCTACTTTTCACTCAATCTTTTAAGCATAAATAATATCTGATATATAAAAATATGTAATGCATGTGTGGGTTGTTCATGGCATCATAATAAAATGAATCAGAATCTATTTATTTCTTTCCATCTCCACTACCATCACCC
Organism: Theropithecus gelada; assembly: GCF_003255815.1. Classification (NCBI taxonomy): domain Eukaryota; kingdom Metazoa; phylum Chordata; class Mammalia; order Primates; family Cercopithecidae; genus Theropithecus; species Theropithecus gelada. The sequence goes on along the minus strand of NW_020251799.1, from coordinate 1,444 downwards.
TAATCAAAGTTCCTCTCATCTCCTGGATAGACTATTGTAACAACCTTTTAACTTACTGCCTGCTTTATGCCTCAAGTTTAATCTCTATAAACAGGGTTATTTTCTAAAAACCCTGCAGTAAAATCTCTCCATGCTTTGGAACTCACTTAGATCATCTACAAAGCCCTGCACAGGCAGGCTCCTACATCTCTAATCTTATTCTGTACCAGTTTCCACTCACTTTAGTCACAGCAGCTTCCTTTTGATTTCCAGAATACATGGCCTTCTTTGCTGTATCAGATCCTTTGCATTGTTGTTCCCTTAGCCTGGAATACTTCCCTTTTCCTCTTCCCCTCCCTGGCTGCTTCTTCTGACCCTTCAGGTCTCAGCTCAAATGTCACCTCTTCAGAAGCTCCCCTGACCACCCTGTTTGAAGGTGTCCTCATCCCACCCCAGTTACTCTTTCCCATCCTCCAATTTATCTCACAGCTGGGAGGTATGGCAACCACCATTTAGTTTGTTTGTATTTATTTGCCAAATTTCTGTTTCTCAAAATTTAATCTTCATGAAGGCGGGGACCTGGTCCATTTTATTAGGTGTTGTAGCCCTTGTACCTAAGCCAGTTCACAGCATATAGATGTATAATATTGATTAAATACATCAATACTATATTTTGATTCTCAACTGATTTCTTGTTTGTATTCTCAATTAGTTAAGAACCTGGAGGACAGGTGGTGGGTTCCTCCAAAGTTTCTGCAGCCTTGCAGGTGAAGAAAACTAAATAATGAGTAAATAAGTTTGCCTTAAGAGAAATCAGTGGGGACCCTTATGAAAGCATTTTCAGGTAAATGAAGGAAGAAATGTCAGATAATGGTGAAACAAATGAGAAACATAAAGTTAACTGGAGAAGATAGACCTGAAAGGGATATTTTGTGTATGTTTGAATGAAGAACAAAATAATAATTATGAAAAGCATGTCCCCAGGAAAGCAGAATAGGATGAGATGGTTCCCAAAAGTGGAGGACAGAGAGAGAGGATAAGAGAAGATGGGGGTGAGAGAGACAGGCAGCGAGATGGGGGATCTCTTCCTCTGAGACAGCTTTGAACAAATATATCTTTAAAATTTTTTCAGATGTTGTGTTGAACATCCCCCTATAGTCTGTTACTTCAAATAAATCCCATCTTCGTGGTTCTGTTTAACTCACCAGGATAGGGAATTCTTGAAATTTCTCTCATTGTCACCCATGGTCCTTTCCCATTCTCCAAATGAGATATCATGTCTGGTTTGGAAACTGCAAGCCCTGTCCAGAGAAAAATAAACAGGATTTGATTGGAGTCATGAGCAAGAACTCCTGCCAAATTCAGTCTCAGTTCTGAATCTTCCATGCAGAATGACCATTACAGGAAGTTCTAGAGCTGCACTGTCCAATACAGTTGCCAGTTGTCACATATGGCTATTTAAATT
>NW_020251798.1:0-1576 GCF_003255815.1 Theropithecus gelada | reverse complement strand
GCTTCAATTTCTCATATGAAAATGAATAAATTCATTGAACTTAAATTCTCTCAAGTGTCCCAGTTCCTGGTTCATAAATGATGCTTGGGCAGTGTTTAAGACAATATATTGATGGAGATTTCTCTGGCCTAGCAATCATTCTGGCTATGAAGTTATTTTGTCAATGGTTCCATCAGAAACATTATACTGAAGTGGCTCATAAATATCTATGGGTAGTTAAAATACTGGAGGAGAGTCAAGGGAGATTTCTTGTTTCCATCAGTTCTACTGTCTACACATAACACTTTATAATAACTAATTCTAAGCAAAGGGTAACCACAGAGAAGCCAACTCTTAAATTAGCCCATTGGTGACCTCTAGGGGCTGTTTGACTTTTTACAACTATATGAGAAATGAAAACATTTAAAATGTATACATTAATTCTACTAGAATGTTTCTCATTAGGTTTTCCCATTTAGAAGGATTGCAGCTGGTAGTCCATACTTGCAAAAATAGTGGGTTGATGGAAGAGAAGATTTCTATTTTGCTTGTTTATATATTTGTTTTTTAGATTAGATTTTTGTTTAAACCCTATATAGGTTTAGAGCAGGGTTAGATGTTAAAGTTTGCTCCATTGGTGTAGTAAAAAAACCTAAGTGATACAGGCAGTCTTTTTTTGAGAAATCTACTAAAATCACTCACATATCGCCCCTAATCTCACATTCTACAGGACTGTCCTTCTTGTATCATAACACAGTTTTGTAAATACTGCCTGTCATTCCTCTAGACTTTTAACTACTGTACAATAGGTATTATCTCCATATCTCCAGGGCCTGGCATAGTGCTTGTCCTAGAGAAGCTTTTTAAAAGGGAATGACAATCATCTCTGATACAGAAATTGTCATGAGGATAATGTTGAGGCAGTGCATGTAAAGCAGCTTTGTACGGTGCAATACAAATGCCACCTCATGTCATCATCTTTTCAGCTTGGTACACTCTAAGGAAGAGAAGCTCCTTATGCAAGGCATCTGCAGTGGCCAAGGGAGCAGCTGCTCACATCTTGTAGAACTGAGAAGAGTTTGATGTGATAACAGCAATTTCTTGAGGGATCTAAATGTTTTCCTGGCTGTAATCAGAACTTTGGTCAGGCAGATAAGACACCAGTAGTATTAGAAGAAAAATTGAGTGTAGGAAGCTACAAAATTAACTACAAAAGATGTGTTCACTCTTTGGGTACCTGTAGTACTATAAAAGATGAATTTCCCCATACTATCATAAGTATTGGTGAATTTTAAATGTATATTTGAGATTTTGTTTCTTTGATTCAGCATTGCTCATCAAAGCTTATGGCTGGCATGTATTAGACTTTAGGTAAAATCTAATTAAAACAAATTACACTAAACTCAGAGTTCAAATCTCTGGACTACACACACAAAAAACAAAACAAACAAACAAACAAACAAAAACAAGCAAAAGAATGTCAGAATGCCTAGGTCTAGTCTCAGCTCTGTAACTGTCTGAATGACTTTGGGAAAATCACATCTCTCCAGGCTTCAATTTCTCATATGAAAATGAATAAATTCATTGAACTTAAATT
>NW_020251797.1:0-1576 GCF_003255815.1 Theropithecus gelada | reverse complement strand
CTTTGGGTGAGAAAGTATCCACCAGGGTGGGGAACAGACGGCCCACCAATTGTGCTGTGGCCCTAACCACCAAGGACTCACGAATCATCCACAGCCAGGCTGGAAACTCAAAAAAGAACACTAAATTGCTCTTTGACATTAATTCTTAAGCCTTGAGAAACCAAAGTTCTCTTTGTAACAGACTTGAAAAAGGATGAAGTCAGAAGTGGCTCAGCAGAGATGCACCAACTCTCACCTGGGAGAGACACCGCTTGCTAATCACGTCTGGATTAACGGATGCACTAAAAGCATCTTTTCCAACAGGGACACAGACTGCAAACAGGAATACTGCGCACACCTTCTCCAGATTACCCAGTCCTGACCCATCCACCCCTTAGGCGGTCCCCAGCCAAGTCCAATAAGGAAATGAACCCACAGCAGACGCAGGTGCAGGCAGTGAGGGCAGTGGCGTCAGGGAATTCCACTCCATAAACCTTGGCAGCTCCCAGGGAGGTGCATCTCTCCTCATCAGGCACTAGTGTGGCTTTCATTCTTCACAGCTGCTATCTGATCTCTCGCTAATCAGTGTTTTCCTGACAACAAAGTCAAGGTTTCCCTGAAGAGACTGCCAGATGAAAGAAATGGAGAAAAGACAGAAAAGCCAGCTGTACCCAGCTGGAAAGGTGAAGTCATTCAAGTGCAGGATGATCTGGCCACTCCAAATATGCGGGGCTTTCCAATTTTGTTAAAATGAAACCCAGCCTTTGAAAAGGCCCGGACTTCCCACAATGCGTGGTATTTATGGTGTGGAGGGCACTGTAGAGAAGTTATCAGAAAGTTCACAACAGCAAGATCCACGGAGGCTCTGCCATGTGCCAGGCACGAGACAACTGTTTACATAAAACACCTCATTTCATGCTACAGAGAGTCCACAGACTGCTCCACATTTCACCCTACGCAGAGTTTACAGACTGCTTCACATTTCACCCTACACAGAGTCCACAGACTGCTTCACATTTCACCCTACACAGAGTCCACAGACTGCTCCACATTTCACCCTACACAGAGTCCACAGACTGCTCCACACTTCACCCTACACAGAGTCCACAGACTGCTCCACATTTCACCCTACAGAGTCCATAGACTGCTTCACAGAACACTACCAAAGGGCATCATCAAATGATCCCCAAGAAGTAATGAGCACCTTGAAAGTAAGAAAGCCAACCTCCTCCCTCTCCCTTATCTCCCTGTCCTCATTTCCAGAAAACCAAGGAAATATGAAGGGCCAGTGATGCCCCACTGAAGAACGCTCTCCTGGTGGTTACTCGCTGTACATAGGGAACACAACACTGCTCCGTGCTGCGCGAGGCTACTATTCTATACTACACTAGTACGATCTGTTTGTTCTATTCTATACTATTCCATTCTCTACGATAGAATACAACAGTTTCATTCTATACTATATGATACTGTACTATCTGTTCTATTCTATACTATTTTCTTCTATACGGAAAGGAGTTAGCCAGCTTGCTTTAGGCAGACAGTAAGGAAAGGGTCTCAGAGAGCCTCCAGCCTCCAGTTTTGTGCAGATAGGGGG
>NW_020251796.1:0-1576 GCF_003255815.1 Theropithecus gelada | reverse complement strand
TGAGAACTTTTGCAGCAGGGAAAGCAGCTTGGAGAAGCGTGCCTGGGGGACCATGTGGCACTGCCTGGCTGGGTCCTCGGCTGACAGAGGTGAGGGTAGGGCTCATGGGGACTTGGTAATGCTGTGAATTATGTATGTGTGGCAGGAAGGTGCCACAATGCCAAGGCCCCACGTCTTGGAAATTCCATGAGGTCCACATGAGGTTGAACTAAATAACAAAGGCGGTCCTCAAGGGAAAAATAAAAGAAACACCCACATGAGGGACTCTGTGGAACTGAGTCTGGAAGAGAGGGCTGCTTGGTCCACTCCAGGAGAAGTTGCCTAAAACAAGTTTGCTTCCCATTGCATTCTCTTGGCTGGTTCTAAACATCACCTCCTCCCCATTCCTGTAATTTGCATCATTCGGGGCTCCTTACTCTTGCTGCATCCTTGTTTACATTTTAAGGATGCCTGGATTTGACTTACTTAAGAGCATATAAGGTTTAATTTTGTATTTCTGGTAATCATTTATTACATTTCCCCCATTTTATCAAATGACACGCTTATCTCATGTCTACTTTTAATATGTTAAAGATTTTGTATCCAGTTTATCTAAAACTCCTTGCTTAAAATGAGTTTAATTCTAGCAATTTATACATGGTTATTTCTGCATTGGTTTATAATTTGATGATAAATGTTTTCCCCCAATATATGACTGTATGAATACTTTTTAAAAAGATACAATAAAATCCGATCTGTCTCACTTGATCAAGTGGCTGAACGCGTCAATCTCTCCATCAAATAGAAACATCCGACATCACTTAATCTAATTAATAAAAACATCCAGTGTGTATGTGCACCCACGATGAGAAGAAAAGACCAAACAGCCAAAAAGGAGAGAATCCCATGATTTCTGTGTAAACTCCTACAGATATCATAAATATTTATTGCTAGAAACAGTATTTTAAATAAAAGGTTTTCAGGCAAGTGTATTAAAATGGCCTTGGACACATGGGGCCCTATCACTTGTAAAACTTGGCAAATCGGATGAGGATTAAAAATACAAAATTATACAGAAAATACCCTTCAATAAATTGATTTTTTGTATTTTTTTTTTTTTTTTAATTGAAACGGAGTTTGGCTCTTGTTGCCCAGGCCGGAGTGCAATGGTGCGATCTTGGCTCACTGCCACCTCTGCCTCCGAGTTCAAGCGACTCTCCTGACTCAGCCTCCGGTGTAGCTGGGATTACAGGCATGTGCCACCATTCTCGGCTAATTTTGTATTTTTAGTAGAGATGGGGTTTCTCCATTTTGGTCAGGCTAGTCTCAAACTCCCAACGTCAGGTCATCCGCCAGCCTCGGCCTCCCAGAGGGCTGGGATTACAGGCCTGAGCCACCGCGCCCGGCCTAATAAATTGATTTTTTTTTTTTTTTAATGTTAATTGAGGTTCTCTAAAGGGAGCCTTTTAGGCAACATGCCCACTGGGTGTACTGATTCCTAGGGTGGCTGGTGTCAGGCGAATCGATGTGGCTCCCCCAGCCCCCTCCTGGGAACATCCTAGAGACAGGGTGGAAACGCACGCGGCCTGGTGGTCCC
>NW_020251795.1:0-1576 GCF_003255815.1 Theropithecus gelada | reverse complement strand
TTTAGCAAAAGACACAAGGCAGGGAAGTGTCAGGCCTGAGGCCTGAGCCCGTGCTGAGGGAGAAGGAGGCTCGGGGGAAGAGGGAGAAGTGCTGGGAAGGGCTGAGTGGTGGGGGCCGCAGAAAGTTCCAGTGGGCAACACTGTGGGCGGGTCATGGGTGGGACTCACGGGGACCTCGCTGCTAACTCTTGTTGCGTTGGCGGGGTGGGGTGGGGGGGAAGGGAGGATCGTTAGTGCTGCCATCTGGAGTGAGAGCCGCCCCTTGGTTCCTGAGGGCACCATCAAGGGACACAGGACAGGAAGCGCAGGATGGTTAGTGCAGCTAGGGATGAGGGCCAGGGAGAAGCAGGTGCTCTGGAGTGGCCGGGAAAAGTCCAGACACGGAGGCTTAGGAGCTTCCTGTTAAGTGTGTGGGTCCGCTCTGTCTCTGCCAGGCACTCTGACTAGGGATGGATGATCCCTCTTTTCAGGCGCTCCGTGGTGCTCTTGCTGCCAGCAAAGGTGGTCCGGATCCCTTTGCCCATCTCCCCTGTGACCGACAGCAGTTCCGTGTGGGTGCTCTGGCAGCCCTGGGCGCCAGGTGGTTTCAGGACCTGCACGCAGCCGATGGAAGGCGGTCCAAAGTCATTAAACAGCGGTCTGAAAGGGGCAGCGGCTCCTGGCACTGAGCCCGAAGGCGACGGGAGGCTTCCTGTAGGGACCAGGGTGCCTGGCCCGGGGATGCTGGAGCCTGGGGTGCTGCTGGGGGCAGGTGTGATGGGTTTGTAGGACATCCTCAACTCCTGGGCGCTGGGGGCGCCAGTGGGCCGCTCCTCCGGGGTTGGCTGCCTGGCCGCTCAGCCGAGATCTGATTTGCAAGCTGGCTGCACGCCCCCTACTAAATCTGTGTTGAACTTTTTAACTGCAATTTTTATTAATCTAAATACAGTTCAGATATTCTCGATGAAAATTTCACATTTGAGTTGAGACGTACTAAAATGTAAAATACACAATGGATTTCAAAGATTTCATATGAAAAAATAATGCAAACTATCTCTAGTAATTTTTACAATGATTACATGTTGACACAGTATTTTGGGTATATTGAGTTAAAATATGCAATTATTTTTTTAAAAAAATCTGTGCTACATTTTTGTTAAAAAATTTAAATAAACTATGAAATTACTTCTTTGGATAGAAAAGGGGACATTATTAAATATTTACCTAAATTGTTTTCAAAAACGTATCTTTAACAAAAACACATTTTCAAACAAAACAGAAGTATTTTAATTTTGAATAGGTAAAATAAACTTATTCCTGTTGAAATTCAATCCTGGCATGATTTCTTTTTTATGCGTTTGAGGACTCTGTTTATAACCAAGATAAAACATAAAGCTTATGAAACTCCTCTGAGAAGGTCGAACACAAATTACCTGTGTAGATATCAGAGTGCAGATGATGCTGAGGCCAGGCTGGCTGAAGAAGAGCAGGATGAACATGCTGTACTGGCACAGGGGCTGGCCCCAGGTTACCCGTCCTTCATGTACGTGGCGATGGTCACCTGGCTCACCAGCAAAGTGAACAACAGGTCGGTGGC
>NW_020251794.1:0-1576 GCF_003255815.1 Theropithecus gelada | reverse complement strand
TAGTTGGAGTGAGATAAATTCTGAGTGTGGTTTTGATCTACATTTTTCTCATGAGTAGTAATGTTAAGTCCATTTTTGTAAACATTGGGTCAGTTTCCTGTCTTTGCACAAATATCTACTCAGGTTATTTGCCCAAGTTTGATCTGGTTATTTTTCTGTTGTTTGGGGTTTTTTTGCCAGCTGGCAGTGTTACTAGCTTGTACATTTTCAAAAACAACCCCTTATCCACTATATGTTTGCCCAAACTTTTCTTGTAATTTTCAGTATGCTTTTTCATTTTGTTCATTGTTTTCTTTGTTGGGCACAAACTCTTCAGTTTGACGTGGTCCCAAACGTGTAGAATTTCTTGGTTAGCTGCGCTGTTGGTTACTAATCAGGAAAAAACAAAATTGCTACCAAAGCAGTCCATTGTCAATGATTGTTTTCCTTGTATTTTTGTTAGTTTTTGCAAACCATGAGCATACATCCAAGTTGCCCTAAATATACACACACCAGAGGTTGTCTTTATAGGAGCCTTATGGTTGCAAGTTTTGTGTATAATCTTTAATCCTTTTGAGTTGATTTTTGTGTATCTAGTACCATAAGAGTCCTGTATGATATTCCATATGAATATCTAGTTTTGGAAACCTTCCCCATTGTGTCATTTTGGTGGTATTTTGAAAAATGTGTTCACTCTGTAGAATTTTGTGTTGATTCTTGAGCATCCTCATTTTTCTCACTGGTCTGTGTTTCTCTGTGTATGCCAGTAACATATGGGTTGGTTAACCAGGGATTTTCTAATAATTAGAACTCAGAGAATGTGATGCATCCCATATGGTTTGTATTTCTCAGGATAGCTTTGGAAATTCAACATGTTTCACATTTCCACATACATTGTGGTATTGTTTCTTTCTATTTCTTAAAACACTATTTGCCATATACTAAGTGTATATGATCCGAGGGTACAAGGAAGATTTTCATACATGTATATATTGAGTAATGATAAAATCGGGTTATTTAGCATCTCTTCACCTCATATAGTTTTTATTTTTTGAGCGGTAACAACGTTCAGAATCTTTCCTTCTAGCTACTTTGAAACATATGATACATTTGTGTTAAGGTTAGTCACGCTGCTGTGGAATAGAAGACCAGATTTGATCACTTTCATCTGAGAGTGACTTTGTACCCATCACTGATTCCTTCCCAGACCACCTCTACCTCCTCTGCAGACTCTGATAACCCCTATTGAACTTTTTACTTCTAGGATGTAAAGTTCTTTTCAGTCTACATCCCTGAGATAACATGGCATCAGTCTTTCTCGACCAGGCTCATTCATTGGACTTGATGTTCTCCAGGTTTCTTCATGTGGCTGCAGATGGCAGGATTTTCCAAAGCTTTGTGGCTAAGACATATTCTGTGGTGTATCTATACAGCAGCTTCCTCATCCCTGCAGCTGTGTATGCACAGGTAGGTTGGTTCTGTACCTTGGCCACAGTTTCAAGTGCTTTAGTACCCCTGGGAAGGCAGATAGCTCTCTTCAACCTAGGATTTCAACTGCTTTAAATGTGGAACCACTGGTGGGGCTGCTAGCTGACAT
>NW_020251793.1:0-1576 GCF_003255815.1 Theropithecus gelada | reverse complement strand
AATTTTAGACCAATATCCCTGATGAACATCGATGCAAAAATCCTCAATAAAATACTGGCAAACCGGATTCAGCAACACATCAAAAAGCTTATCCACCATGATCAAGTGGGCTTCATCCCGGGGATGCAAGGCTGGTTCAACATTCGCAAATCAATCAACATAATCCAGCATATAAACAGAACCAAAGACAAGAACCACATGATTATCTCAATAGATGCAGAAAAGGCTTTTGACAAAATTCAACAGCCCTTCATGTTAAAAACTCTCAATAAATTCGGTATTGATGGAACGTACCTCAAAATAATAAGAGCTATTTATGACAAACCCACAGCCAATATCATACTGAATGGGCAAAAACTGGAAAAATTCCCTTTGAAAACTGGCACAAGACAGGGATGCCCTCTCTCACCACTCCTATTCAACATAGTGTTGGAAGTTCTGGCTAGGGCAATTAGGCAAGAGAAAGAAATCAGGGGTATTCAGTTAGGAAAAGAAGAAGTCAAATTGTCCCTGTTTGCAGATGACATGATTGTATATTTAGAAAACCCCATTGTCTCAGCCCCAAATCTCCTTAAGCTGATAAGCAACTTCAGCAAAGTCTCAGGATACAAAATTAATGTGCAAAAATCACAAGCATTCTTATACACCAGTAACAGACAAACAGAGAGCCAAATCAGGAATGAACTTCCATTCACAATTGCTTCAAAGAGAATAAAATACCTAGGAATCCAACTTACAAGGGATGTCAAGGACCTCTTCAAGGAGAACTACAAACCACTGCTCAGTGAAATAAAAGAGGACACAAACAAATGGAAGAACATACCATGCTCATGGATAGGAAGAATCAATATCGTGAAAATGGCCATACTGCCCAAGGTAATTTATAGATTCAATGCCATCCCCATCAAGCTACCAATGAGTTTCTTCACAGAATTGGAAAAAACTGCTTTAAAGTTCATATGGAACCAAAAAAGAGCCCGCATCTCCAAGACAATCCTAAGTCAAAAGAACAAAGCTGGAGGCATCACGCTACCTGACTTCAAACTATACTACAAGGCTACAGTAACCAAAACAGCATGGTACTGGTACCAAAACAGAGATATAGACCAATGGAACAGAACAGAGTCCTCAGAAATAATACCACACATCTACAGCCATCTGATCTTTGACAAACCTGAGAGAAACAAGAAATGGGGAAAGGATTCCCTATTTAATAAATGGTGCTGGGAAAATTGGCTAGCCATAAGTAGAAAGCTGAAACTGGATCCTTTCCTTACTCCTTATACGAAAATTAATTCAAGATGGATTAGAGACTTAAATGTTAGACCTAATACCATAAAAATCCTAGAGGAAACCCTAGGTAGTACCATTCAGGACATAGGCATGGGCAAAGACTTCATGTCTAAAACACCAAAAGCAACGGCAGCAAAAGCCAAAATTGACAAATGGGATCTCATTAAACTAAAGAGCTTCTGCACAGCAAAAGAAACTACCATCAGAGTGAACAGGCAACCTACAGAATGGGAGAAAATTTTTGCAATCTACTCATCTGACAAAGGGCTAATATCCAGAACCT
>NW_020251792.1:1045-1576 GCF_003255815.1 Theropithecus gelada | reverse complement strand
CTCTGTGAGATGATTTCACAGAACACAAACAAGTTTCTCAGAAAGCTTCTTTCTCTTTGTTATCGGAGGATGTTTCCTTTGGCCCTATAGTCTTCAAAGAGATCCGAAATATCTCTTCTCTGATTCCAGAGAAATAAGGCTAGGAAAGAGATCCACGAAATACTGATGTAGCTCTGTGAGAGGGCTTAACAGAACACTCAGCAGTTTCTCAGAAAGCTTCTTTCCAGATTTCATCTGAGGATATTTCCTTTTTCACCATATCCCTCTACGGGCTTCCAAATATCACTTTGCCAATTCCACAAGAATTGTCTTAGCGAAAGGCTTCTTGACGGGAAAGCTGTAACTCTGTGAGATGATTTCACAGAACACAAAAAGTTTCTCGGAAAGCTTCTTTCTCCTTGTTATCGGAGTATATTTCCTTTGGGCCTATAGTCTTCAACGGGATCCGAAATATCTCTTCCCAGATTCCACAGAAATAAGGCTAGCAAAGAGATCCACGAAAGACAGATGTAACTCTGTGAGATGAAGTAA
>NW_020251792.1:0-948 GCF_003255815.1 Theropithecus gelada | reverse complement strand
TTTGCCAATTCCACAAGAACTGTCTTAGAGGAAGGCTTCTTGAGGGGAAAGCTGTAACTCTGTGAGATGATTTCACAGAACAAAAAGAAGTTTCTCAGAAAGCTTCTTTCTCTTTGTTATCGGAGGATATTTCCTTAGGCCCTATAGTCTTCAAAGGGATCCGAAATATCTGTTCTCAGATTCCACAGAAATAGGGGTAGCGAAGAGATACACGAAACACAGATGTAACTCTGTGAGATGAATTAGCAGAACACTAAGCAGTTTCTCAGAAAGGTTCTTTCCAAATTTCATCCGAGGATATTTTCTTTTTCACCATAGCCTTCTATGGGCTTCCAAATATCACTTTGCCAAATCCACAAGAACTGTCTTAGCGAAAGGCTTCTTGAGGGGAAAGTTGTAACTCTTTGAGATGATTTCACAGAACACAAAGAAGTTTCTCAGAAAGCTTCTTTCTCTTTTTTATCGGAGGATATTTCCTTTGGCCCTTACGTCTTCAAAGGGATCCGAAATATCTGTTCTCAGATTCCACAGAAAGAAGGCTAGCAAAAAGATCCATGAAACACAGATGTAACACTGTGAGGTGAATTAACAGAACACTAAGCAGTTTCTCAGAAAGCTTCTTTCCAGATTTCATCCGAGGATATTTCCTTTTTCACCATAGCCCTCTATGGGCATCCAAATATCACTTTGCCAATTCCACAAGAACTATTTTAGCGAAAGGCTTCTGGAGGGGAAAGCTCTAACTCTGTGAGATGATTTCACAAAACACAAAGAAGTTTGTCAGAAAGCTTCTTTCTCCTTGTTATCGGAGGATATTAACTTTGGCCCCATAGTCTTCAAAGGGATCCGAAATATCTGTTCTGAGATTCCACAGACATAAGGCTAGCAAAGAGATCCACGAAATACAGATGTAACTCTGTGAGATGAATTAACAGAACACTAAGCAGT
>NW_020251791.1:0-1576 GCF_003255815.1 Theropithecus gelada | reverse complement strand
CATATACACCATGGAATACTATGCAGCCATAAAAAAGGATGAGTTTGTGTCCTTTGTAGGGACATGGATGCAGCTGGAAACCATCATTCCTAGCAAACTATCACAAGAACAGAAAACCAAACACCGCATGTTCTCACTCATAGGTGGGAACTGAACAATGAGATCACTTGGACTCAGGAAGGGGAACGTCACACACCGGGGCCTATCATAGGGAGGGGGGAGGGGGGAGGGATTGCATTGGGAGTTATACCTGATGTAAATGACGAGTTGATGGGTGCAGCACAGCTACATGGCACAAGTATACATATGTAACAAACCTGCACATTATGCACATGTACCCTACAACTTAAAGTATAATAATAATAAATAAATTTAAAAAAAAAAAAGAAGAATTTTTAACTCTTTGAGACGAATTCACATGACAGAGAACAGTTTCACAGAAACCTTCTTTCTAGTTTTCATCTGAGGATATATCCTTTTTCACCATAAACCTCAGAGCACTCCCAAATATCACTTTGCTGATTACAGGAACACAGTGTTAGCAAATTCTTTCATGAAGAGGAAGGTGTAATTCTGAGAGGTGAATTCAAACATCACAAAGAAGATTCTCAGAAAGCTTCTTTCTAGTTTTTATTTGAGGATATGTCCTTTGTTCACTTAGGCTTCAAGGTGATAAAAATATCACTTCTCAGGTTCCCCAAAAACAGTGGTAACAGACTGCTCCAGGAAAAGTAAGTGTAACGCTGTGAGATGAATTCACACATCAGAGAACAGTTTCTCAGAAACCTTCTTTCTAATTTTCATCTGAGGATATTTCCTTTTTCACCACATACTTCAGCGCACTCCAAAATATCACATTGTATATTACAGGAAAACAGTGTTAGTAAACTCCTTCTTGAAGAAAAAGGTGTAATTCTGTGAGGAGAATTCACATTTAACAAAGAAGTTTCTCAGAAATCTTCTTTCCAGTTTTATTTGAGGATATTTCCTTCTCCGCATAGACTTCAATGTGATAAAATTATCTCTTCTCAGGTTCCCCCAAAAGAGTGGTAACAGACTGCTCCAGGAAAAGAAGGTGTAACTCTGTGAGATGAATTCACACATCAGAGAACAGTTTCTCATAAAATTTCTTTCTGCTTTTCATCTGAGGACATTTCCTTTTTCACCATAAGCCTCAGTGCACTCCTAAATATCACTTTGCAGAATACAGGAACACAGTGTTAGCAAACTCTTTCATGAAGAGAAAGGTGTAATTCTGTGAGGTTAATTCACACATAATAAAGATGTTTCTCAGAAAGCTTCTTTCTCGTTTTTATTTGAGGATATTTCCTTTGTCAGCATAGCCTTCAATACGATCCAAAATATCATTTCTGAGATTCCCCAAAAACGCTGGTAACAGACTGCTCCATGAAAGGAATATTTAACTCTGTGAGAAGAATTCACACATCAGAATATGATTTCTCAGAAACCTTCTTTCTGGTTTCCATCTGAGGATATTTCCTTTTTTACCTTATGCCTCTATGCGCTCTCAAATATCCTTTTGCAGATTCCACGAAAACAATGTTAGCAAACTGTT
>NW_020251790.1:0-1577 GCF_003255815.1 Theropithecus gelada | reverse complement strand
AGGGCCAAAGGAAATACTCTCCGATAACAAAGAGAAAGAAGCTTTCTGAGAAACTTCTTTGTGTTCTGTGAAATCATCTCACAGAGTTACAGCTTTCCCCTCAAGAAGCCTTTCGCTAAGACAGTTCTTCTGGAATTGGAAAAGTGATATTTGGAAGCCCCTAGAGGGCTATTGTGAAAAAGGAAATATCCTCGGATGAAATCTGGAAAGAAGCTTTCTGAGATACTTCTTAGTGTTCTCTTAATTCATCTCACGGAGTTACATCTGTGTTTCGTGGATCTCTTCCTAGCGTTATTTCTGTGGAATCTGAGAACAGATATTTCGGATTCCTTTGAAGACGATAGGGCCTAAGGAAATTTCCCCGATAACAAAGAGAAAGAAACTTTCTGAGAAAGTTCTTTGTGTTCTGTGAAATCACTTCACAGAGTTACAGCTTTCCCCTCAAGAAGCCTTTCGCTAAGACAGTTCTTGTGGAGTTGGCAAAGTGATATTTGGAAGCCTTAGAGGGCTATGGTGAAAAAGGAAATATCCTCGGATAATATCTGGAAAGAAGCTTTCTGAGAAACTGCTTGTTCTGATAATTCATCTCACAGAGTTACGTCTGTGTTTCGTGGATCTCTTTTCTAGCCTTATATCTGTGGAATCTGAGAACAGATATTTCGAATCCCTTTGAAGACGATAGGGCCAAAGGAAATATACTCCGATAACAAAGAGAAAGAAGCTTTCTGAGAAACTTCTTTGTGTTCTGTGAAATCATATCACAGAGTTACAGCTTTCCCCTCANTGAAGACTATAGGGCCAAAGGAAATACTCTCCGATAACAAAGAGAAAGAAGCTTTCTGAGAAACTTCTTTGTGTTCTGTGAAATCATCTCACAGAGTTACAGCTTTCCCCTCAAGAAGCCTTTCGCTAAGACAGTTCTTCTGGAATTGGAAAAGTGATATTTGGAAGCCCCTAGAGGGCTATTGTGAAAAAGGAAATATCCTCGGATGAAATCTGGAAAGAAGCTTTCTGAGATACTTCTTAGTGTTCTCTTAATTCATCTCACGGAGTTACATCTGTGTTTCGTGGATCTCTTCCTAGCGTTATTTCTGTGGAATCTGAGAACAGATATTTCGGATTCCTTTGAAGACGATAGGGCCTAAGGAAATTTCCCCGATAACAAAGAGAAAGAAACTTTCTGAGAAAGTTCTTTGTGTTCTGTGAAATCACTTCACAGAGTTACAGCTTTCCCCTCAAGAAGCCTTTCGCTAAGACAGTTCTTGTGGAGTTGGCAAAGTGATATTTGGAAGCCTTAGAGGGCTATGGTGAAAAAGGAAATATCCTCGGATAATATCTGGAAAGAAGCTTTCTGAGAAACTGCTTGTTCTGATAATTCATCTCACAGAGTTACGTCTGTGTTTCGTGGATCTCTTTTCTAGCCTTATATCTGTGGAATCTGAGAACAGATATTTCGAATCCCTTTGAAGACGATAGGGCCAAAGGAAATATACTCCGATAACAAAGAGAAAGAAGCTTTCTGAGAAACTTCTTTGTGTTCTGTGAAATCATATCACAGAGTTACAGCTTTCCCCTCA
>NW_020251789.1:0-7879 GCF_003255815.1 Theropithecus gelada | reverse complement strand
ACTAAAAATACAAGAAAAAAATTAGCCAGGCATGGTGGCATGTACCTGTAGTCCCAGCTACTCAGGAGGCTGAGGCAGAAGAATCTCTTGAACCTGAGAGGCAGAGGCTGCAGTGAGCCGAGATCACATCACTGCACTCCAGCCTGGCTGACAGCGAGACTCTGTCTCAAAAAATAAAATAAAATAAAATTGCAAAACAAAAATTTAAAAACACGTTAACCCAAAAAGTCTTGAATAAGCATAGTTCACTATGGAATCCTTCTAGATACCTACAATTTTCAACTATGACTGGGCATCCATAAAGAGGAAATATTTGATTTTATTAAAACTTCAACTTGTAGGTTCAAAGGTTACATGAGCTGGTTTGTTACAAGGGTGTATAGCATGATGTTGAAGTTTAGGGTAGGATTGATCCCATCAGCCAAGCAGTGAGCATAGTACCCAACAGATAGGTTTTCAATCCTTGGCCCACTCCCTCCCCCCAACCCAGTGGTCTCCAGTGTCTGCTGTTCCCATCTTTATGTGGCACAATCACAGCTTACTGCAGCCTTGACCTCCTGGGTTCAAGCAATCCTCCTGTCTCAGCCTCCTGAGTAGCCAGGACTACACGAATGCACTACCACATATCGCTAAGTTTTGTATTTTTAGTAGAGTCAGGGTTTCAATACATTGTCCAGGCTGGCCTCAAACTCCTGGGCTCAAGCAATTCAACTGCCTCAGCCTCCCAAAGTGCTGGGATTACAGGTGTGAGCCACTGTGCCTGATCAATTTTATTCTTTTTTAATGGCTGCATAGTATTCCATGGTATACATGGACCACATTTTCTTTATGCAATCCACCATTTATGGGCACCTAGCTTGATTCTGTGTCTTTGCTATTGAAGAGCATAAATTTTGAATCATGAATATAAAGTGAGAGCAATAAATTTCACAGAAAATACATAATTATTAAAAGCTTTGATGAGAAAATTATCATAAGCATTTTCTTATTCCTTCTGTACTGTTATTAATATATTGTATTATGTTATTAATATATTGCTATATTATGAGAAATGCTTCTGAGAAACTTCTGTATTATGTTATTAGTATATTGCTACTCTTCATATACAAAATGTAAAAGCTATAATCTGGCTTTTAGAAGCAAAGAAAAATGTTAAATTTCTAAATATAATGCTTAAAATACATTTATAAATGCTAAATATAATGATAAACACTGATGTATAAAGAGAACAGTTAGGGACAAGTTATCCTATCATTAAGATAAATGTTAAGAAAAATCAATGAAAATGCTAATGATAACTTTTTTTTTTTTTTTGAGACAGAATCTTGCTCTCTTGCCTAGGCTGGAGTGCAGTGGTGCAGTCTCAGTTCACTGCAGCCTCTGCCTCCTGGGCTCAAGCAATTTTCCTGCCTCAGCCTCCCAAGTAGCTTATAGGCATGAGCCACCACATTTTCATTAGTGAGGTTAATGCCTGTAATCCCAACACTTTGGGAGGCTTAGGCGGTCAGATCACCTGAGGTCAGGAGTTTGAGACCAGCCTGGCCAACATGGTGAAACCCTATCTCTACAAAATACAAAAATTAGCCGAGCATGATGGTGGGTGCCTGTAGTCCCAGCTATTCAGGAGGCTGAGACAGGAGAATCACTTGAACCCAGGAAGCGTGAGCCTAGCTAATGATAACTTTTTACAAAGAGTAATCTTAAACATAGAAACCAAACATTTTAATAAAAGTGGAGTGCCTACTAATTATCTAATTTTCTTTTTATATAATAAAATCAAACATGTTATTTCAGAACTTTGAAACTAAAATTACAGGCAAATTTGGCATGTGATCAATTAGAAAGTGAAAACACCTAGGATACAGTCCTGGTAATTTCTATACTAAAGACAGGATTCTAGGATGATAGTTATTAAGAAGTAGGTAACAATTTAAAATTTGCTACATGCTAGGCAATGTTCCAAGTTTCCCTATGGTATTAGTGTTTTTATAATTTTTATGAGATGAGTAGATACAATCAACTATTCTACAGTAGAGGAATTTGACATATAGAGTTTAGATTTGTAAACTTAGCTCCTGCTAATAAAAAGAAAATCTTAAAGTAAAAGAGATTTTTTTTCATATTTAATGAGACGCTTTGTGCTCTCATGGAATTCCTCAGTCTCATTTTCTGTAGGGTCATGTATGAAACCTCCATGGAACTGGAAATTATAAAGCCGAAAACATATGACATCTGTTCCTGGCGTGTCTGGAATTTCTGAACAAAATCCCAATGTCTCCAGTGCTCCCATCACAGACTGCTGACATAAGGTGCAAACAGATCTTTAAAAATAGCCTAACATAGAGGTCTCCAAACATGTGCACCAATTTATCCAGATCCCTCAAAGCAATGGAAGAGCAGTCAGATCACACAGGTCCCCCACAGCATAAAGGGAAGAGATTGCCCCTCACTGTGAAAGCACTGGGAGATCACTGAAGGACAGGAGAAGTCTTAGAGAATTTAAAAGCATAATAAGCATAGTGCAGGCAGTTGCCCTCTGTGACTATAAATAAAATAAATCCAGACGTGTCAAAAAAACAATTCTGTTGAAGCAGAGCTTGCAAAACCACATTTTGAACTCTGGTTTCCTCTTTGACTTTTGGGCCTCTCACATGTGTTATCTCTTCTGCTCATACGTTCCCACCAATCTGGGTGTATAGCTATTGTCTTCTCCCTTTACATTCCGGGGATACTTCCTTTGCTGCATGCTTAAATGCTGTTCACCACATCCCTTCTTCTTTCCCGGAATAGAAATTAGGTTCAGGAAAAAACAAACAACTCCCAGTGTCTCCCTCAGGAGTGACCTAGAAGAGTGAAACACACATTCAAAGTTGTGGCATTTTAAAGAACTGTCTGGTGACTATATTCTGTCCCTGCTAACATGGATTGCTAAAGGAAATGATGGGGTAATAGGATAAGAGTTTGTAGCTGTTGAGAAGAAAAGTGGATGCTTATTACAACACTAGAGAAACTGCAGTGCCACAGTCAACCAGGGAAGCAAAAGACTACAGAACCTGGAAATGAAATGAGGAAAAATCCCATTAACTGAGAAAATACACACACAAGTCCAGAGAAGACACATCTGGGAACATGTTTGTGAAGCCCCAAAATCTATAGCCTGGCTGACGGGTGTCAGTACACCCCTGTAGCAGGCCTATCTTTAAACACCACATTAGTTGACTGCTTATAAATTTCCAAATCTCATCAAAGGAGTTCAGGACACAAAGAGAAGGCAGGAAACATGCCCCTCTTGAAGGAACAAAACTTTACACTATCTGACAAAGGCTTCAAAACAATTATATTAAATATGCTCAATAAGCAAAATTAGAACATAAACAAACAAACAAACAAAGATGCAAAAGAAATAAGATAACAACAAAGAGCTAAAAACTATGAAAAACAATCCAATTGAAATTGTGGAGCTGAAGAATAAAATAATAGTTGAAAAATTTACTAGAATCAAAACAGCAGAATTAATAAAGTAGGTAAAAGAATCAGAAAGATGTATCATTTATAAATATTAAGTCATGGAAATAAACTTTTTAAAAATGGAGAAACATGAAGATACAATATGGAACTTATTGGAGGAAACACGGTAGAGGGGTTGTTTGAAGAAAAAAGGGACTAAGAACTTCCAAAATCTCAAAGTGATTAAAAATAAAATACTATCAAACAAGAGGACTTGACCTGGGAAAAATGTACTCCAAAAACAAAGAAAAAATAAAGACTTTCCAAAATAACAGAAGTTGAAGGTGTCTGCCACTTCTACAACACACCTACAAGAAGTGATACAGGGAGTCCATCATCTTGACAGACATTCTGGCTCACACCTGTAATCCCAGCTACTTGGTAGGCTGAGGCACAAGGATCTTCATGCCAGGAGTTTGAGAACAGCCTGGGTAATTATAGTGAGACCATGTCTCAAAGAAATAGCCTTTATAACAATTTTGAGATTCAGAAAGAAGGTGGTGAAAACCTGCTCAAGCCTAAGATGAATGGGAGTCATTTTGAGAAGGCTGACCCTCATTTAGGTGGCAAAGTTGAGGACCTGACTTTGGCTACACACCAGGAAATGGTCCACTCAACTTGACCCTACTTACAATTTAAAAGTTACTCTACCCATCTCCAACTCCTCCCAGCCATGGTCCAGAAGTGGTCCTGCCCATCCAGAGACCAGGGGAAGGATGTTCAGTCATGCCCAGGAGGCAGGCACTTCAGTTGTACTCAGTTTCAGCCCTTGTAGCCACAGTCCATGGCCAGTTCTGTCCACATAAGGACCCACACAGCGACCTGGGGAGATCCTGCAAGGTACTAAGTGGGAGCCATACTCATCCACAAACCTGGATTTAGGCCCACCATAGGGAGACCCCACTGTAGAACCCTGCCTTAGTGCCAGCCCTAGAGATCAAAGTCCTGAAGGCAATCCAGTTTGCCCAGGAGTATGACAAGATTAAAAACCACCCAGGCTACTGGTACCAAACCCATTAAAGCCAGACCCAAACAGCAGCCTTATAACGATGACCACTCAGTGGTAAGATTCCACTTACCACTCATCTCCGATGCAAGCCCAAAAGGTGTCCCATCAGCCTCAGGACTCCACAGGAGAAGCTCTTTACTTGCTGATGTCAGTTTATAACAATTGGAAGAGGTGTTTGCTCCTTCAAATTCACAGATACTCATATAAGGCTGCACTTTGTCCATTTTTAATGGTTCTATTTTTACACAGTACTGGCAATCCCACACAGAACAGTTAGGCTAGAACACTTTCTTAAAGCCATCTACATTGAAAAGAAGTAAAAATGTTGCTGTTTATAGATGAGATTATCTTGTATTAGAAAACCATAAATAATACACCAAAATAGTGTTTCAGATAATAAACATACTCAGTAAATATGCAGAATATAAAATTAACATACAAATATCAACTGTGTTTTCATATACTAATAGAAAACTATTAGCTAAAAAGAAAAAACTCAGCTACAATAGCATCAAAATCTTAAACTTTTAACAGTAACTTTAACCAAGGCAAATGATTTTTTGTGCCAGTCTTTATGTATTTATTCACACATTTGACTAAAATGTTACAGTTAGGAGTGAAATCATTACAATGACATAAGTAACTCTACGGACAGACCCCCAAGTGCAGAGTCAAATTGCCATAAGTCAGAACGTGGGGCAATCGCAATTCCTTAGCACCTATGCATGCACTCACACTCACTCCTGCATTCTCTCTCTCTCTCTCTCTCTCTCTCTCTCTCTCTCTCTCTCGTGCACATCCATCCATACCCCAACGATCACAGGTGCTAAGTTCAGACGTAACACAAGAACACTTGCTTGGCTTCTGTCAGATCTTGGGGAGAAGAGAGAAGTGATGAATGAAAAGCAGCTGTGACTGCTCAATGTACCTCTCTGCTCTGCCAACAACGACTCAGAGAAGGCAAGACATAGACACTGGGGCAGCTATTTCTTTGGCATAGAAATGAACAGAAAACAAGAAGGTCAAGGAAGGGTTTAAGTTAGTCTTGGGTTTAAATCACTTTTCCATACCACAAAAGGGTAGCAAGCAGGATAAAAAGGAAAACTCTGGCCATGAAGATTCCAGAAACAGGGAGAGAAGAGGATTTAAAACTTGATCCCTATTCTCTCAACAGATTGCAACTTGACCATAAGCAAAACCAGCTGGGTCAAACTGACAGCATCTAATTGTGACTTCATCCAAACAGCATAGTTTGCTTTTATTTTGGCTCTAAAGAGAGGAAGAAAAACTTATTAGAGGAACCTGATGGTCACATAAACCACATCCCCACTATATTAGTATTTGCCGCAAGATTACATCTGTTTTCACAGAGCTTGTCTATAGATCTGAGAGCTCAAAGGGACTGGCCCAGCCCCCATTCCTCTGCCTTTAGCCTTCTGAAAAGAACAAGTTAAACCTGAAATGTGACAAATGCCTGAACCAAACTGATGTTTTCTATACAATGGGGCTATGTATGAATCCTGCTCAAATCCTCAACTCCTCCTTTTTGACACAAAAGTTAAAGCATTTTTAAACTAAATTTAAATGTGACGTTTTGTGCATCAAAAAGCTACTATCTAAAAGGATTAGTTTCCCAGTGCTCTTGGCAAACAGGAAAAGTTACAAAGGAGGCAATGATCTAATGAATATAGAACTGGCCAATTCAAAGGAAACTGCTTTGGATAAGGTGAATCAATGGGTGGTGGGTACTGTGCAGGCACAGAGAGAAATTTCTTGGTACAAACCCCATGTCCCAAGGTGAAAGATTTTTACACTGAAATATATTAGATATTGATGAAAGAAACTGAAGAAGACACAAATAAATGCAAAAATATTCCACGTTCATTTATTGGAAGGATAAATACTATTAAACTGCCTTATAACTTAAAGTGATGTATAGATTCAATGAACTCCCTATCAAAATTCCAATGGCATTTTTCACAGTAATAGAAAATACAATCCTGGCTGGGTGCGGTGGCTCACACCTGTAATCCCAGCACTTTGGGAGGCCAAGGCAGGTGGATCACAAGGTCAGGTGTCAGGTGTCTGAGACCAGCCTGGCTAATATGGTGAAACCCTGTCTCTACTAAAAATACAACAAAATCAGCCAGGCATGGTGGCACATGGCTGTAATCCCAGCTCCTCGGGAGGCTGAGGCAGAAGAACTGCCTGAACCTGGGAGATGGAGGTTGCAGTGAGCCGAGATCACACCACTGCACTCCAGTCTGACTGACAGAGTGAGACTCCATTTCAAAAAAAAAAAAAGAAAAGAAAAGAAAGAAAGAAAAGAAAATACAATCCTAAAATTTATATAGAACTACAAAATACTTTGAATAAGCAAAGCAATCTTGAGGAATAAGAACAAAGCTGAGAGCATTATGCCTTCTGATTTCAATCTATATTTGAAGACTATTGTAATAAAAACCATATGGTATGTGCACAAAAATGGACAAAAAAATTGGAGAACCCAGAAGCAACTCCAACAATTAGTTGGCATAGAAAGCCAACTAATCTTTGACAAGGGCACTCAGAATACACAATGAGAAAAGTATAGTCTCTTCCATACTTGGTTCTGGGAAAACTGAATATCCACAAGCAAAACAACAAAATTAGACCATTAATCTTACATCATACCCGAAGATTAACTGAAAATAAGGACTTACATGTAAGACATAAATACTCAAAAATCTTAAAAGAAAACACATTTTAAAAACACCTTGATATTGGTCTTGCCAATGAATTTCTGAATACAACAGCAAACAAAAGCAAATATAAACAAGTTGGACTGCATCAGACTAAAAAACTTCTGCACAGTCAAGAAAACAATAAAATAAGAAAATCTGCAAACCATATATCTGATAGATGACTAATGTCAAAAATAGGTAAGGAACTCATACAAATCAAAGGCAAAAACAATAATAACGGTAATAATAATCTGATTGAAAAATAAGCCAAAGACTGAATAGATATTTTTCCAGTAAAGACATACAGATGGATAACAGGTATATGACAAGGTGCTCAACATCACCAATCATCATGCACCTGCAAATTAAAAGCATGCTGAGACATCACTTTCCACTTGTTATGATGGCTAATAGCAAACAGAAGAGAGATAACAAGAGTTGACAAGAAAGTGAAGAAAAAGAAATTCTGTACACTCTTGGTGAGTTGTAACTTGGTAGGGTCATTATGAAAACCAATATGAAAGAGTTTTTATTTAAAAAAATTCTTTTTAATAGTACCACTAAACAATCCAGCAATCCCACTTCTGCATATACAACCAAAGAAAATAAAATCAGCATCTCAAAGAAATATCAGCAACAT
>NW_020251788.1:585-1576 GCF_003255815.1 Theropithecus gelada | reverse complement strand
AAAGAGATCCACGAAATACAGATGTAACTCTGTGAGGTGAATTAATACAACACTAAGCAGTTTCTGAGAAAGCTTCTTTCCAGATTTCAGCTGAGGATATTTCCTTTTTCACCATAGCCCTCTATGGGCTTCCAAATATCACTTTGCCAATTTCACAAGAAGTGTCTTACCGAAAGGCCTCTTGAGGGGAAAGCTGGAACACTGTGAGATGATTTCACAGAACACAAAGAAGTTTCTCAGAAAGCTTCTTTCTCTTTGTTATCGGAGGATATTTCCTTTGGCCCTATAGTCTTCAAAGGGATCGGAAATATCTGTTCTCAGATTCCAAAGAAATAAGGAGAGCATAGAGATCCACGAAATACAGAAGTAACGCTTTGAGAAGAATTAACACAACACTAAGCATTTTTTCAGAAAGCTTCTTTACAGATTACATCTGAGGATATTTCCTTTTCCACCATAGCCCTCTACGGGCTTCCAAATATCAC
This sequence comes from Theropithecus gelada, assembly GCF_003255815.1. Lineage (NCBI taxonomy): Eukaryota > Metazoa > Chordata > Mammalia > Primates > Cercopithecidae > Theropithecus > Theropithecus gelada. The sequence goes on along the minus strand of NW_020251788.1, from coordinate 1,091 downwards.
CTTGCCAATTCCACAAGAAGTGTCTAAGCGAAAGGCTTCTTGAGGGGAAAGCTGTAACTCTCTGTGATGATTTCACAGAACACAAAGAAGTTTCTCAGAAAGCATCTTTCTCTTTGTTATCGGAGGATATATCCTTTGGCCCTATAGTCTTCAAAGGGATCCGAAATATCTGTTCTCAGATTCCACAGAAATAAGGCTACAAAAAAGACCCACAAAATACAGATGTAACTCTGTGAGATTAATTTACACATCACTAAGCAGTTTCACAGAAAGCTTCTTTGAAGATGTCATCTGAGGATAGTTCCTTTTTCACCATAGCCCTCTAAGGGCTTCCAATTATCCCTTTGCCAATTCCACAAGAACTGTCTTAGCGAAAGTCTTCCTGAGGGGAAAGTTGTAACTCTGTGAGATGATTTCACAGAACAAAAAGAATTTTCTCAGAAAGCTTCTTTCTCTTTGTTATCGGAGGATATTTCCTTTGGCCCTATAGTCTTCAAAGGGATCCG
>NW_020251788.1:0-560 GCF_003255815.1 Theropithecus gelada | reverse complement strand
TTCAAAGGGATCCGAAATATCTGTTCTCAGATTCCACAGAAATAAGGCTAGCAAAGAGATCCATGAAATACAAATGTAACTGTGAGACGAATTAAGAGAACACTAAGCAGTTTCTCAGAAAGCTTCTTTCCAGATTTCATCTGAGGATATTTCCTTTTTCACCATAGCCCTCTATGGGCTTCCAAATATCACTTTGGCAATTCCACAAGAACTGTCTCAGCGAAAGGCTTCTTGAGGGTAAAGCTATAACTCTGTCAGATGATTTCACAGAACACAAAGAAGTTTCTCAGAAAGCTCATTTCTCTTTGTTATCAGAGGATATTTCATTTGGCCATATATGGACCTAGAGTCTTCAAAGGGATCCGAAATATGTGTTCTCAGATTCCACAGAAATAAGGCTAGCAAAGACATCCACGAAATGCTTATGTAACTCTGTGAGATGAATTAACAGAACACTAAGCAGTTTCTCAGAAAGCTTCTTTCCAGATTTCATCTGAGGATATTTCCTTTTTCACCATAGCCCTCTATGGGATTCCAAATATCACTTTGCCAATTCCACA
>NW_020251787.1:0-1576 GCF_003255815.1 Theropithecus gelada | reverse complement strand
CCCGCCCCGTGTCCTCTGTGAAGTGGGATGACAGGTGCGCAGGCTGCCAACATACCAAGCAGATAACACGGGCACAAGAACCGGCGTTCAGGGCCTGGCTCATGGAGGGGCCCCAAGTCCCAGCTCAGCAGAGCCTGCCTTGATCCCAGGGTTATGGCTAGGGATTCCCAGCATGCAGGACTTTCCGTGCTCAAGGCAGCATGGTCCCTGGGCAAACTGGGAAGAGCTGGCTGCCCCAGTAGGGCAGAGGGCCTGGCCCTGTGTGGGAACCGCCTGTCTCCAGGGTGCTTGCCAACATCTGCTGCTGGCCATGACTCAGCACTTTCGATGGTGGAAAAACCACCACTTGTTTCTGAATCACAAACCCCAGGTGTGCCCCGGAAGGCGCACAGGAGGAACCGGGGCACTCACTCTCCACATGGCCCATCTCCACAGTGACCAGAAGGGCCCACTCAGAGTAGCCCTTGCCCTGCTGGGCCGGACCCTGGTGGGTGCAGAGGTGGCCCAGCTGCAGGAGCACGTGGTGAAGTCCCGGCCACACTCCCTGCAGGGCAGCCTCGAGAACAGCCGCACGGCCTCCAGGAGGTAGTGTTGGGCCAGCCTGCTGGCACCCGCGTGCAGGCACAGGGTCCCGAAGTTGGCCAGCACCACTGCCTGGTTCCTCCGCTGGTCCAGGTCCTGAGCTGCCCGCAGGGTGCGGTAGTAGCCCTAGGCTGCCTGTCTTGTCCGGTCCAGCAGGGCAAGGGCTACTATGCCTTCAGAGCCACATCTCTCTCTTGTCATCTAACCCATTTTAACTCTCCTTTCAAAATATATGCCAGACCTAACCACTTCTCACCTTTCTCATCATTTCCAAGCAGGTCCAGCCCTCATCATAGCGCTCTGGGTTACTGCAAAAGCCTCCCAATCGCCAGGCACAGTGGCTCATGCTTGTAATCCCAGTACTTTGGTAGGCCAAGGTAGGTGGATCATCAGATGTCAGGAGTTCAAGACCAGCCTGGCCAACATGGTGAAACCCCTCTACTAAAAATACAAAAAATTAGCCAAGCATGGTGGTGGGTGCCTGTAATCCCAGGTATTTGGGAGGCTGAAGCAGGAGAATCACTTGAACTCAGAAGGCAGAGGTTACAGTGAGCCGAGATCATGCCATTGCACTCCAGCCTGGGTGACAAGAGCGAAACTCCATCTCAGAAGGTTTAAAAAAAAAAAAAAGCCTCCCAGCCTACCTCTCTCCTTCCACCTTTCACCCTGCCCTGCATTCTACCTTCCACTCTCAAACATTTCAGAAGAAAAAAAAAATTATATCCACAGACAGAGAAAGAGAAAGTACAAATGGGGTGAAATGTTTGGGGAATCTGAGGGAAGAGTATATGGGAATTCTCTGTACTATTTTTGCAACTTTTCCATAAGTCTGGATTATTTTGAATTCAAGAGTTAAACAAAGAAAAAACAACAACCATAACAAAAACAAAACACTATCTCCCTTTGTGAATCCATCCTGTCTTTACCTTGGCAACTGAAGGACGTTTTCAACTAAGCACATCTATTTTTTCATGAACACTAAAAGAACCCTTGC
>NW_020251786.1:0-1577 GCF_003255815.1 Theropithecus gelada | reverse complement strand
CTGCAGATACAGCTGTGAATAAAACAGATAAAGCTCTGCCTCTAGGAGTTTATATTCTAGTGGGCAAAATTCTGTTTGTGTTAGGTACATGAATTTGGGAATGACTAACAAGCTCCTTGAAGACAGTTTTGTGTCTCATGAATCTTGTTGTTCTCAGTGTTTAGTAAACGACACAGACAGCAAAAGTTTGTTGAATGGACAAATGAGTGAATACCGAGTGGTACACACAGATCCTCCTACTTCAGCTTCCCTAACACCACCAGGGTTGGTGTCCACACTCTGTCATGGGCATTCCCTAATGTTTAGGAGGGTTATATCTTCAAGCAAGTAAAGACCACTTACAAAACACTCACTCTTCAGTTGTCTTATCTTCTTTTTTTTCAATATACCATACAATTTGTCCATTTAAAGTGTATAATTCAGGCCAGGCGCGGTGGCTCCTGCCTGTAATCCCAGCACTTTGGGAGACCAAAGGAGGTGGATCATCTGAGGTCAGGAGTTCAGACCCACCTGGCCAACATGGCGAAAGCCCGTCTCTACTAAAAATACAAAAATTAGCCGGGCGTGGTGGTGTGTGCCTGTAATCCCAGCTACTCAGGAGGCTGAGGCAGGAGAATTGCTTGAACCCAGGAGGCAGAGGTTGCAGTGAGCTGAGATCGCCCCACTGCACTCCAGCCTGCGCAAGAGTGAAATTCTGTCTCAATGAAATGAAATGAAATAAAATAAAATAAAAAGTGTATAATTCAATGGTTTTTAGTATATTATTTAGTATACAGATATGTACAACCAACACCACAATCAATTTTAGAGCACTTTCATTGTCTCAAAAATAAACTCTGTACCTATTAGATATAACTCTCTTATACCCCTTCCATTCTAACTCTAAGCAAAAACCAATCTACTTTCTATCTCTAAAGATTTGCCTATTATGGACTTTTCAAATAAATGAAACCACATAATACGTGGTATTTGGTTCCCAGCTTCTTTCACCTAGCAAAATGTTTTCAAGGTACATCCATGTTGTAACACATATTAGCACGTCATTCCTTTTTATGGCCAAATAAATATAATTCCATTATATGAAGATACTACGTTTTGTCTATCCATTCATCAGTTTATAGAAACTTGGGTAGTTTCCACCTATTGGTTATTATAAATAATGTTGCTGCAAACATTTGTGTACAATGTATGGACATTTTATGTAGACATATGTTTTCATATCTCTTGAGTATATACGTAAGAATTGAATTACTAGGTCATATGGCAAGTCTATGCTTAACTATTTGAGGAACTGTCAGACTGTATTCCAAAGTAGTTATACCATTTTACACTCCTCCAGCCATGTATGAGCATTCTGACTTCTCCACATCCTCTTTTTTTTTTTTTTTTTTTTTTTTTGGTGAGACGGAGTCTTGCTCTGTTGCAAGAGCCTTCCGCTGGAGCCGTGCCTTATTGGGCTCCCTCAAAACTAAAGGCCCTACCTTCCTAGTTCTGCATCCTTGATGCTCAAATAGTGTTCAGGGTGACATGCTTAACATCATCATTCACTCAACAAGTATTTATTTAGGCACCTACTA
>NW_020251785.1:0-1577 GCF_003255815.1 Theropithecus gelada | reverse complement strand
TATCCTCCGATAACAAACAGAAAGAAGCTTTGTGAGAAACTTCTTTGTGTTCTGTGAAATCATCACACACAGTTACAGCTTTGCCTTCAAGAAGCCTTTCGCTGAGACAGTTCTTGTGGAATTGGCATAGTGATATTTGGAAGCCCATAGAGGGCTACGGTGAAAAAGGAAATAGCCTCAGATGAAATCTGGAAAGAAGCTTTCTGAGTACCTGCTCTGAGATGTGTGACTTCCACTCACAGAGTTACATGTGTATTTCCTGGATCCCTTTGTTAGCCTTATTTCTGTGGAATCTGAGAACGGATACCTCGGATCCCTTTGAAGTGTATAGGGCCAAAGGAAATATCCTCCGATAACAAAGAGAAAGAAGCTTTCTGGGAAACTTCTTTGTGTTCTGTGAAATCATCTCACAGAGTTACAGCTTTCCCCTCAAGAAGCCTTTCGCTGAGACAGTTCTTGTGGAATTGGCATAGTGATATTTGGAAGCCCAAAGAGGGCTATGGTGAAAAAGGAAATATACTCAGATGAAATCTGGAAAGAAGCTCTCTGAGAAACTGCTTAGTGTTCTGTTAATTCATCTCACAGAGTTGCATCTGTGTTTCCTGGATCTCTTTGCTAGCCTAATTTCTGTGGAATCTGAGAACAGATATTTCGGATCCCTTTGAAGACTATAGGGCCAAAGGAAATATCCTCCGATAACAAAGAGAAAGAAGCTTTCTGAGAAACTGCTTTGTGTACTGTGAAATCATCTCACAGAGTTACAGCTTTCCACTCAAGAAGCCTTTCGCTAAGACAGTTCTTGTGGAATTGTCAAAGTGATATTAGGAAGCCCATAGCGGGTTTCCGTGAAAAATTATATATCCTCAGAAGAAATCTGGAAAGAAGATTTCTGAGAAACAGCTTAGTGTTCTGTTAATTCATCTCACAGAGTTGCATCTGTGTTTCCTTGATCTCTTTGCTAACCTTATTTCTGTGGAATCTGAGAAGAGATATTTCGGATCCCTTTGAAGACTATAGGGCCAAAGGAAATATCCTCCGATAACAAAGAGAAAGAAGCTTCCTTAGGATCTTCTTTGTGTTCTGTGAAATCATCTCACAGAGTTACAGCTTTCCCATCAAGAAGCCTTTCGCTAAGACAGTTCTTGTGTAATTGGCAAAGGGATATTTGGAAGCCCATAGACGGCTATGGTGACAAAGGAAATATCCTCAGATGAAGTCTGGAAATAAGCTTTCTGAGTACGTGCTCTGTGATGTGTGACTTCCACTCACAGAGTTTCATCTATATTTCGTGGATCTCTTTGCTAGCCTTATTTCTGTGGAATCTGAGAACAGATATTTCGGATCCCTTTGAAGACTATAGGGCCAAAAGAAATATCCTCTGATAACAAAGAGAAAGAAGCTTTCTGAGAAACTTCTTTGTGTTCTGTGAAATCATCTCACAGAGTTACAGCTTTCCCCTCAAGAAGCCTTTCGCTAAGACAGTTCTTTTGGAATTGGCGCAGTGATATTTGGAAGCCCATCAAGGGCTATGGTGAAAAAGGAAATATCCTCAGATGAAATCTGGAAAGAAGTTTTCT
>NW_020251784.1:0-1577 GCF_003255815.1 Theropithecus gelada | reverse complement strand
GTTGGCCTCATAAAATGAGTTAGGGAGGATTCCCTCTTTTTCTATTGTTTGGAATAGTTTCAGAAGGAATGGTACTAGCTCCTCCTTGTAACTCTGGTAGAATTCGGCTGTGAATCCATCTGGTCCTGGACTTTTTTTGGTTGGTAGGTTGTTAATTGTTGCCTCAATTTCAGAGCCTGCTATTGGTCTATTCAGGGATTCAACTTCTTCCTGGTTTAGTCTTGGAAGAGTGTAAGTGTCCAGGAAATTATCCATTTCTTCTAGATTTTCCAGTTTATTTTTATAGAGGTGTTTATAGTATTCTCTGATGGTAGTTTGTATTTCTGTGGGGTCGGTGGTGATATCCCCTTTATCATTTTCTATTGCGTCAATTTGATTCTTCTCTCTTTTCTTCTTTATTAGTCTTGCTAGCGGTCTGTCAATTTTGTTGATCTTTTCAAAAAACCAACTCCTGGATTCATTGATTTTTTGGAGGGTTTTTTGTGTTTCTATCTCCTTCAGTTCTGCTCTGATCTTAGTTATTTCTTGCCTTCTGCTAGCTTTCAGATGTGTTTGCTCTTGCTTCTCTAGTTCTTTTAATTGCGATGTTAAAGTGTCAATTTTAGAGCTTTCCTGCTTTCTCTGGTGGGCATTTAGTGCTATAAATTTCCCTCTACACACTGCTTTAAATGTGTCCCAGAGATTCTGGTATGTTGTATCTTTGTTCTCATTGGTTTCAAAGAACATCTTTATTTCTGCCTTCATTTCGTTTTGTACCCAGTAGTCATCCAGGAGCAGGTTGTTCAGTTTCCATGTAGTTGAGCGGTTTTGATTGAGTTTCTTAGTCCTGAGTTCTAGTTTGATTGCACTGTGGTTTGAGAGACAGTTTGTTATAATTTCTGTTCTTGTACATTTGCTGAGGAGTGCTTTACTTCCAATTATGTGGTCAATTTTGGAGTAAGTGCAATGTGGTGCTGAGAAGAATGTATATTCTGTTGATTTGGGGTGGAGAGTTCTGTAGATGTCTATTAGGTCTGCTTGCTGCAGAGATGAGTTCAATTCCTGGATATCCTTGTTAACTTTCTGTCTCGTTGATCTGTCTAATGTTGATAGTGGAGTGTTGAAGTCTCCCATTATTATTGTATGGGAGTCTAAGTCTCTTTGTAAGTCTCTAACGACTTACTTTATGAATCTGGGTGCTCCTGTATTGGGTGCATATATATTTAGGATAGTTAGCTCTTCCTGTTGAATTGATACCTTTACCATTATGTAATGGCCTTCTTTGTCTCTTTTGATCTTTGATGGTTTAAAGTCTGTTTTATCAGAGACTAGGATTGCAACCCCTGCTTTTTTTTGTTCTCCATTTGCTTGGTAAATCTTCCTCCATCCCTTTATTTTGAGCCTATGTATGTCTCTGCATGTGAGATGGATCTCCTGAATACAGCAGACTGATGGGTCTTGACACTTTATCCAGTTTGCCAGTCTCTGTCTTTTAATTGGAGCATTTAGTCCATTTACATTTAAGGTTAATATTGTTTTGTGTGAACTTGCTCCTGCCATTATGATATTAACTGGTTATTTTGCTCGTTAGTTGATGC
>NW_020251783.1:0-1577 GCF_003255815.1 Theropithecus gelada | reverse complement strand
GTTGGCCTCATAAAATGAGTTAGGGAGGATTCCCTCTTTTTCTATTGATTGGAATAGTTTCAGAAGGAATGGTACCAACTCCTCCTTGTACCTCTGGTAGAATTCAGCTGTGAATCCATCTGGTCCTGGACTTTTTTTGGTTGGTAGGCTATTAATTGTTGCCTCAATTTCAGAGCCTGCTATTGGTCTATTCAGGGATTCAACTTCTTCCTGGTTTAGTCTTGGAAGAGTGTAAGTGTCCAGGAAATTATCCATTTCTTCTAGATTTTCCAGTTTATTTGCGTAGAGGTGTTTATAGTATTCTCTGATGGTAGTTTGTATTTCTGTGGGGTCGGTGGTGATATCCCCTTTTTCATTTTTAATTGCGTCGATTTGATTCTTCTCTCTTTTCTTCTTTATTAGTCTTGCTAGTGGTCTGTCAATTTTGTTGATCTTTTCAAAAAACCAACTCCTGGATTCATTGATTTTTTGGAGGGTTTTTTGTGTCTCTATCTCCTTCAGTTCTGCTCTGATCTTAGTTATTTCTAGCCTTCTGCTAGCTTTCGAATGTGTTTGCTCTTGCTTCTCTAGTTCTTTTAATTGCGATGTTAGAGTGTCAATTTTAGATCTTTCCTGCTTTCTCTTGTGGGCATTTAGTGCTATAAATTTCCCTCTACACACTGCTTTAAATGTGTCCCAGAGATTCTGGTATGTTGTATCTTTGTTCTCATTGGTTTCAAAGAACATCTTTATTTCTGCCTTCATTTCGTTATGTACCCAGTAGTCATTCAGGAGCAGGTTGTTCAGTTTCCATGTAGTTGAGCGGTTTTGATTGAGTTTCTTAGTCCTGAGTTCTAGTTTGATTGCACTGTGGTCTGAGAGACAGTTTGTTATAATTTCTGTTCTTGTACATTTGCTGAGGAGTGCTTTACTTCCAATTATATGGTCAATTTTGGAATAAGTACGATGTGGTGCTGAGAAGAATGTATATTCTGTTGATTTGAGGTGGAGAGTTCTATAGATGTCTATTAGATCTGCTTGCTGCAGAGATGAGTTCAATTCCTGGATATCCTTGTTAACTTTCTGTCTCGTTGATCTGTCTAATGTTGACAATGGAGTGTTGAGGTCTCCCATTATTATTGTATGGGAGTCTAAGTCTCTTTGTAAGTCTCTAAGGACTTGCTTTATGAATCTGGGTGCTCCTGTATTGGGTGCATATATATTTAGGATAGTTAGCTCTTCCTGTTGAATTGATCCCTTTACCATTATGTAATGGCCTTCTTTGTCTCTTTTGATCTTTGATGGTTTAAAGTCTGTTTTATCAGAGACTAGTATTGCAACCCCCGCTTTTTTTTGTTCTCCATTTGCTTGGTAAATCTTCCTCCATCCCTTTATTTTGAGCCTATGTATGTCTCTGCGTGTGAGATGGGTCTCCTGAATACAGCAGACTGATGGGTCTTGACTCTTTATCCAGTTTGCCAGTCTGTGTCTCTTAATTGGAGCATTTAGTCCATTTACATTTAAGGTTAAGATTGTTATGTGTGAACTTGATCCTGCCATTATGATATTAACTGGTTATTTTGCTCGTTAGTTGATGC
>NW_020251782.1:0-1578 GCF_003255815.1 Theropithecus gelada | reverse complement strand
GTGTGTGACTTCCACTCACAGAGATACATCTGTATTTCGTGGATCTCCTTGCTAGCCTTATTACTGTGGAATCTGAGAAGAGATATTTCGGATCCCTTTGAAGACTCTAGGGTCAAAGGAAATGTTCTCCGATAACAAAGAGAAAGAAGCTTTCTGAGAAACTTCTTTGTGTTCTGTGAAATCATCTCACAGAGTTACAGCTTTCCCCTCAAGAAGCCTGCCGCTAAGACAGTTCTCATGGAATTTGCAAAGTGATATTTGGAAGCCCTTAAAGGTCTATGGTGAAAAAGGAAATATCCTCAGATGAAATCTGGAAAGAAGCTTTCTGAGAAACTGCTTAGTGTTCTGTTAATTCATCTCACAGAGTTACAGCTTTAACCTCAAGAAGCCGCTCACTAAGCCTGTTCTTGTGGAATTCGCACAGTGATATTTGGAAGCCCATACAGGGCTATGGTGAAAATGAAAATATCCTCAGAGAGAAACTGGAAAGAAGCTTTCTGAGAAGCTGCTTTGTGATGTGTGACTTCCACTCAGAGAGTTACAACTGTATTTCGTGGATCTCTTTGCCAGCCTTATTTCTGTGGAATCTCAGAACAGATATTTCGGATCCCTTTGAAGACTCTAGGGCCAAAGGAAGTATCCTCCGATAACAAGGAGAAGGAAGCTTTCTGAGAAACCTCTTTGTGTTCTGCGAAATCATCTCACAGAGTTACAGCTTTCCCCTTAAGAAGCCTTTTGCTAAGACAGTTGTGGAATTTGCAAAGTGATATTTGGAAGCCCATAGAGGGCTATGGTGTAAACGAAAATATCCTCAGAAGAAAACTGGAAAGAAGCTTTCTGAGAAACTGCTTTGTGATGTGTGACTTCCACTCACAGAGCTACATCTGTATTTCGTGGATCTCTTTGCTAGACTAATTTCTGTGGAAGCTGACAACGGATATTTCGGATCCCTTTGAAGACTCTAGGGCCAAAGGAAATATTCTCCGATAACAAAGAGAAAGAAGCTTTCTGAGAAACTACTTTATCTTCTGTGAAATCATCTCACAGAGTTACAGCTTTCCCCTCAAGAAGTCTTTGGCTAAGACAGTTCTTGTGGAATTTGCAAAGTGATATTTGGAATGCCATAGAGGGCTATGGTGAAAAAGGAAATATCCTCAGATGAAATCTGGAAAGAAGCTTTCTGAGAAACTACTTAGTGTTCTGTTAATTCATCTCACAGCGTTACAGCTTTCCCGTCAAGAAGTGGCTCGCTAAGCCTGTTCTTGTGGAATTCGCAAAGTGATATTTGGAAGCCCATAGACGGCTATGGTGAAAAAGAAAATATCCTGAAAAAAATCTGTAAAGAAGCTTTCTGAGAAACTGCTTTGTGATGTGTGACTTCCACTCACAGAGTTACGTCTGTATATCGTGGTTCTCTTTGCTAGCCTTATTTCTGTGGAATCTGAGAACAGATATTTCTGATCCCTTGGAAGATTATAGGGCCAAAGGAAGTATCCTCCCATAACAAAGAGAAAGAAGCTTTCCGAGAAATTTCTTTGTATTCTGTGAAATCATCTCACAGAATTGCAGCTTTCCCCT
>NW_020251781.1:0-1578 GCF_003255815.1 Theropithecus gelada | reverse complement strand
GATATTAGCCCTTTGTCAGATGAGTAGATTGCAAAAATTTTCTCCCATTCTGTAGGTTGCCTGTTCACTCTGATGGTAGTTTCTTTTGCTGTGCAGAAGCTCTTTAGTTTAATGAGATCCCATTTGTCAATTTTGGCTTTTGCTGCCGTTGCTTTTGGTGTTTTAGACATGAAGTCTTTGCCCATGCCTATGTCCTGAATGGTACTACCTAGGTTTTCCTCTAGGATTTTTATGGTATTAGGTCTAACATTTAAGTCTCTAATCCATCTTGAATTAATTTTCGTATAAGGAGTAAGGAAAGGATCCAGTTTCAGCTTTCTACTTATGGCTAGCCAATTTTCCCAGCACCATTTATTAAATAGGGAATCCTTTCCCCATTTCTTGTTTTTCTCAGGTTTGTCAAAGATCAGATGGCTGTAGATGTGTGGTATTATTTCTGAGGACTCTGTTCTGTTCCATTGGTCTATATCTCTGTTTTGGTACCAGTACCATGCTGTTTTGGTTACTGTAGCCTTGTAGTATAGTTTGAAGTCAGGTAGCGTGATGCCTCCAACTTTGTTCTTTTGACTTAGGATTGTCTTGGAGATGCGGGCTCTTTTTTGGTTCCATATGAACTTTAAAGCAGTTTTTTCCAATTCTGTGAAGAAACTCATTGGTAGCTTGATGGGGATGGCATTGAATCTATAAATTACCTTGGGCAGTATGGCCATTTTCACGATATTGATTCTTCCTATCCATGAGCATGGTATGTTCTTCCATTTGTTTGTGTCCTCTTTTATTTCACTGAGCAGTGGTTTGTAGTTCTCCTTGAAGAGGTCCTTTACATCCCTTGTAAGTTGGATTCCTAGGTATTTGATTCTCTTTGAAGCAATTGTGAATGGAAGTTCATTCATGATTTGGCTCTCTGTTTGTCTGTTACTAGTGTATAAGAATGCTTGTGATTTTTGCACATTAATTTTGTATCCTGAGACTTTGCTGAAGTTGCTTATCAGCTTAAGGAGATTTTGGGCTGAGACAATGGGGTTTTCTAAATATACAATCATGTCATCTGCAAAGAGGGACAATTTGACTTCTTCTTTTCCTAACTGAATACCCTTGATTTCTTTCTCTTGCCTGATTGCCCTAGCCAGAACTTCCAACACTATGTTGAATAGGAGTGGTGAGAGAGGGCATCCCTGTCTTGTGCCAGTTTTCAAAGGGAATTTTTCCAGTTTTTGCCCATTCAGTATGATATTGGCTGTGGGTTTGTCATAAATAGCTCTTATTATTTTGAGGTACGTTCCATCAATACCGAATTTATTGAGCGTTTTTAGCATGAAGGGCTGTTGAATTTTGTCAAAAGCCTTTTCTGCATCTATTGAAATAATCATGTGGTTCTTGTCTTTGGTTCTGTTTATATGCTGGATTATGTTTATTGATTTGCGAATGTTGAACCAGCCTTGCATCCCAGGGATGAAGCCCACTTGATCATGGTGGATAAGCTTTTTGATGTGTTGTTGAATCCGGTTTGCCAGTATTTTATTGAGGATTTTTGCATCGATGTTCATCAGGGATATTGGTCTAAAATTCTCTTTTTTT
>NW_020251780.1:0-1578 GCF_003255815.1 Theropithecus gelada | reverse complement strand
AAACTGCTTTGTGATAGATATGTCTATGCATCTCACATAGATAAAACATTCTTTCTGTTAGGCAGTTTTAAAACTGCGTCATGGACGGATTGGCGAAGGGATATTTGGGAGCACATTTGCGCTTGATGTTAAATATGAGATATCTTCAGTTAAAAACGGGAGAGAAGCATTCTGAGAAACTGCGTTGTGATGTGTGCATTCCACAGGGCGTTATACCTTTTTCCTCATAGGAGTGTTTGAGCACTGTTCCTGTAAGACTGAAAAAGTGATATTTGGCAGTGTGTTGAAGACTCTGGCAGAAAGTGAAATATCCAGAAATACAAACCAGAAAGAAACGTTCTGAGATATTACATAGCACCTGGATTCCTGTGGTGAGAAAGGAAACGTCTTCCGATGAGAAGTGGAGAGAAGCTTTCCGAGCAAGTTCTATGTGATGTGTGTGTTCATCTCATAGAGTTAAATCATTCTTTGGATTGAGCAGTTTGAAATCACTGTTTCCATGGAACCTGAGAAAGGATAATTGGGAACGCACTTAAGAATATGCTGGAAAAGGAGTACTCTCCGATAAAAACCAGAAGGAAACTTTCTGTGAAACTGCTGTAGGTGACATACATTCCACTCGCACATTTAATCTTCTGTTTTCATTGACCAGTACTCTAACACTGCTTTAGGTGATTCAGCTAAGGGATACTCGGGAGCATATTGAGGCTTACGGTGGAAAGGGCAATATCTTCAGATAGACACTGGAGACATTTCCATGGAGCTGCTTTGTTACGAGTGCATGCCACTCACTATGTTATACCCTTCTTCTCATAGAAAATGGGAGAATCCCATTTGGAGAATAAGCTAACGGCAGACATTTGAGAGTATTGGATGGCTATGGTGAAAAAGCAAGTATCCTCAGACAAAAACTAGAAAGAAGCTTTCTGTGAAACTGCTTTGTGATAGATATGTCTCTGTATCTCACATAAATAAAACTTTCTTTCTATTAGGCAGTTTTTAAACTGCGTCATGGACGGATTTGGGAAGGGATATTCGGGAGCACATTCGTGCTTGACGTTAAATAGGGGATATCTTCAGATAAAAACTGGGAAAATGTTCCCGAGAAACTGCGTTGTGATGTGTGCATTCCACAGGGCGTTATACCTTTTTCTCATAGCAGTATTTGAGCACTGTTCCTGTAAAACTGAAAAAGTGATACGTGGCAGTGCATTGAAGACTATGGCAAAAAGTGAAATAATCCGGAAATACAAACCAGAAAGAAACGTTCCAAGAAACTGGTCTCTGGGGTGTGCATTCATTTCAGAGAGTTAAAGCTTCTACTAAGTTGTCCAGTTCAGAAAATCTGTCTTTGAGGAATCTGGGAAGGGATATCAACTGGCACCCGGACACCTGTGGTGAGAAAGGAAACGTCTTCCGATGAGTAGAGGAAAGAAGCTTTCGGAGCAAGTGCTTTGTGGTGCGTGTATTCATCTCATAGAGGCAAATCATTCTTAGGATTGAGCAGTTTGAAATCACTGTTTCTGTGAAACCTGAGACAGGATATTTGGGAACGGTTTAAAGAATATGCTGAAAAAG